>NW_026735369.1:0-135048 GCF_949786415.1 Peromyscus eremicus
TCCTTACCAGAAAACAACTCTTGCTCATAGGACCGGAAACTGCCTGTGATTGAACTCCATTTAGGACTAGGAAACAAACTCTAGCTCGCCTTACAAGAAACACACTCTGCTTTTGAGAAAAGAGCACTCTTCTACTCTACTGTGTTTCCTATGAGGTCCGAACAGTGAGCTTGCTCAGAACAAAAAAAAACGTGCTTCCTACACACACCGCCACACCTAGTTCAATTCTGCTTAAGAACCTGACAAGAACAGTAGATCCTCTTCAGTCCAATACACTGTACTCCTGGGAACAGACAACAGTGCTATTTGTCCTGTGTATGGCAATGGCAGCGCAATAGTGACTCTTCTTACCAGAAAACAACTCTTGCTCGTAGGACCAGAAACTGCATATGATTCAACTCCGTTTAGGACTGGGAAACAAACGCTAGTTCTCCTTACAAGAAACACACTCTGCTTTAGAGAAAAGAGCACTATTCTACTCTACTGTGTTTCTTATAGGGCCAGAACAGTGAGCTTGCTCAGAACAAAAGAACTGTGCTTCCTACACACCGACCATATCTAGTTCAACTCTGCTTAGGAAACTGACAAGAACAGTAGCTCCACTTCAGTCCGATACACTGTATTTGCTGGGAACAGACGCGAGTGCTATTTGCACTGTGTATGGCAATGGGAGCTCAATAGTTACTTTCCTTACCAGAAAACAACTCTTGCTCGTCGGACCAGAAACTGCATGGGATTCAACTCCATTTAGGACTGGGAAACAAACGCTAGCTCGCCTTACAAGAAACACACTCTGCTTTTGAGAAAAGAGCACAATTCTACTCTACTGTGTTTCCTATGGGGTCCAAACAGTGAGCTTGCTCAGAACAAAAGAACTGTGCTTCCTACACACACCGGCCATATCTAGTTCAACTCTGCTTAGGAAACTGACAAGAACAGTAGCTCCTCTTCAGTCCGATACACTGTATTTGCAGGGAACAGACGCGAGTGCTATTTGCACTGTGTATGGCAATGGGAGCTCAATAGTTACTTTCCTTACCAGAAAACAACTCTTGGTCGTAGGAACAGAACCTGCATGGGATTCAACTCCATTTAGGACTGGGAAACAAACGCTAGCTTGCCTTACAAAAAACACACTCTGCTTTTGAGAAAAGAGCACAATTCTACTCTACTGTGTTTCCTATGGGGTCCGAACAGAGAGCTTGCTCAGAACAAAAGAACTGTGCTTCCTACACACACGGCCATATCTAGTTCAATTCTGCTTAGGAACCTGACAAGAACAGTAGATCCTCTTCAGTCCAATACACTGTACTTGCTGGGAACAGACGCCAGTGCTATTTGTCCTGTGTATGGCAATGGCAGCACAATAGTGACTCTTCTTACCATAAAACAACTCTTGTTCGTAGGACCAGAAACTGCATGTGATTCAACTCCATTTAGGACTGGGAAACAAACGCTAGCTAGCCTTACAAGAAACACACTCTGCTTTAGAGAAAAGAGCACTCTTCTACTCTACTGTGTTTCCTATAGGGCCAGAACAGTGAGCTTGCTCAGAACAAAAGAACTGTGCTTCCTACACACGGGACACATCTAGTTCAACTCTGCTTAGGAAACTGACAAGAACAGTAGCTCCTATTCAGTCCAATACACTGTACTTGCTGGGAACAGACGCGAGTGCTATTTGCACTGTATATAGCATTTGGAGCGCAACAGACACTCTTCTAACCAGAAAACTACTCTTGCTCGTCGGACCAGAAACTGCATGTGATTCCACTCCATTTAGGACTGGGAAACAAACGCTAGCTCGCCTTACAAGAAACACACTCTGCTTTAGAGAAAAGAGCACTCTTCTCTACTGTGTTTCCCATGGGGTCCAAACAGTGAGCTTGCTCAGAACAAAAGAACTGTGCTTCCTACACACACGGACCATATCTAGTTCAGCTCTGCTTAGGAAACTGACAAGAACAGTAGCTCCTCTTCAGTCCAATACACTGTACTTGCTGGGAACAGACGTCAGTGCTATTTGTCCTGTGTAGGGCAATGGCAGCGCAATATTGACTCTTCTTACCAGAAAACAACTCTTGCTCGTCGGACCAGAAACTGCATGGGATTCAACTCCATTTAGCATTGTGAAACAAATGCTAGCTTGCCTTACATGAAACACACTTTGCTTTTGAGAAAAGAGCACTCTTCTACTCTACTGAGTTTCCTATGGGGTCCAAACTGTGAGCTTGCTCAGAACAAAAGAACTGTGCTTCCTACACACACGGCCATATCTAGTTCAAGTCTGCTTAGGAACCTGACAAGAACAGTAGATCCTCTTCAGTCCAATACACTGTACTTGCTGGGAAGAGACGCCAGTGCTATTTGTCCTGTGTATGGCAATGGCAGCGCAATAGTGACTCTTCTTACCATAAAACAACTCTTGCTCGTAGGACCAGAAACTGCATGTGATTCAACTCCATTTAGGACTTGGAAACAAACGCTAGCTCGCCTAACTAGAAACACACTCTGCTTTAGAGAAAAGAGCACTCTTCTACTCTACTGTGTTTCCTATGGGGTACAAACAGTGAGCTTGCTCAGAACAAAAGAACTGTGCTTCCTACACGGGAAATACATAGTTCAACTCTGCTTAGGAAACTGACAAGAACAGTAGCTCCTATTCTGTCCAATACACTGTACTTGATGGAAACAGATGCGAGTGCTATTTGCAATGTGTATGGTATTTGGAGCACAATAGTGACTCTTCTTACCAGAAAGCATCTCTTTCTCGTAGGACCAAAAACTGCCTGTGACTCAACTCCATTTAGGACTGGGAAACAAACGCGAGCTCGCCTTACAAGAAACACACTCTGCTTTAGAGAAAAGAGCACTCTTCTACTCTACTGTGTTTCCTATGGGGTTAGAACAGTGAGCTTGCTCAGAAAAAAAAAACTGTGCTTCCTACACACACGGCCATATCTAGTTCAAATCTGCTTAGGAACCTGACAAGAACAGTAGATCCTCTTCCGTCCAATACACTGCACTTGCTGGGAACAGACGCGAGTGCTATTTGCACTGTGTATGGCAATGGGAGCACAATAGTAACTTTCCTTACCAGAAAACAACTCTTGCTCATAGGACCGGAAACTGCCTGTGATTGAATTCCATTTAGGACTGGGAAACAAACGCTAGCTCGCCTTACAAGAAACACACTCTGCTTTTGAGAAAAGGGCACTATGCTACTCTACTGTGTTTCCTATGAGGTCCGAACAGTGAGCTTGCTCAGAACAAAAAAAACCGTGATTCCTACACACACCGCCACACATAGTTCAATTCTGATTAGGAACCTGACAAGAAAAGTAGATCCTCTTCAGTCCAATACACTGTACTGCTGGGAACAGACAACAGTGCTATTTGTCCTGTGTATGGCAATGGCAGCGCAATAGTGACTCTTCTTACCATAAAAAAACTCTTGCTCGTAGTTCCAGAAACTGCATGTGATTCAACTCCAATTTGGACTGGGAAACAAACGCTAGCTCGCCTTACAAGAAACACACTCTGCTTTTGAGAAAAAAGAGCACTCTTCTACTCTACTGTGTTTCCTATGGGGTCCAAACAGTGAGCTTGCTCAGAACAAAAGAACTGTGCTTCCTACACACACGGACCATATCTAGTTCAGCTCTGCTTAGGAACCTGACAAGAACAGTAGCTCCTCTTCAGTCCAATACACTGTACTTGCTGGGAACAGACGCCAGTGCTATTTGTCCTGTGTAGGGCAATGGCATCGCAATAATGACTCTTCTTACCAGAAAACAACTCTTGCTCGTAGGACCAGAAACTGCATGGGATTCAACTCCATTTAGGACTGGGAAACAAAAGCTAGCTCGCCTTAAAAGAAACACACTCTGCTTTTGAGAAAAGAGCACTCTTCTACTCTAGTGAGTTTCCTATGGGGTCCAAACAGTGAGCTTGCTCAGATCAAAAGAACTCTGCTTCCTACACACACCGACCATATCTAGTTCAACTCTGCTTAGGAAACTGACAAGAACAGTAGCTCCTATTCAGTCCAATACACTGCACTTGCTGGAAACAGACGCGAGTGCTATTTGCACTGTGTATGGCAATGGGAGCACAATAGTAACTTTCCTTACCAGAAAACAACTCTTGCTCATAGGACCGGAAACTGCCTGTGATTGAATTCCATTTAGGACTGGGAAACAAAAGCTAGCTCACCTTACAAGAAACACACTCTGCTTTTGAGAAAAGAGCACTATGCTACTCTACTGTGTTTCCTATGAGCTCCGAACAGTGAGCTTACTCAGAACAAAAAAAACCGTGATTCCTACACACACCGCCACACCTAGTTAATTCTGCTTAGGAACCTGACAAGAAAAGTAGATCCTCTTCAGTCCAATACACTGTACTGCTGGGAACAGACAACAGTGCTATTTGTCCTGTGTATGGCAATGGCAGCGCAATAGTGACTCTTCTTACCATAAAAAAACTCTTGCTCGTAGTTCCAGAAACTGCATGTGATTCAACTCCAAATTGGACTGGGAAACAAACGCTAGCTCGCTTTACAAGAAACACACTCTGCTTTTAAGAAAAGAGCACTCTTCTACTCTACTGTGTTTCCTATGGGGTCCAAACAGTGAGCTTGCTCAGAACAAAAGAACTGTGCTTCCTACACACACGGACCATATCTAGTTCAGCTCTGCTTAGGAAACTGACAAGAACAGTAGCTCCTCTTCAGTCCAATACACTGTACTTGATGGGAACAGACACCAGTGCTATTTGCACTGTGTATGGCTATTGGAGCACAATAGTGACTGGTCTTACCAGAAAACAACTCTTGCTCGTAGGACAAAAAACTGCATGTGACTCAACTCCATTTATGACTGGGAACCATCACTAGCTCGCCTTCCAAGAAACACACTCTGCTTTTGAGGAAAGAGCACTCTATACCCTACTGTGTTTCCTATGGGTTCTGAACAGTGAGCTTGCTCAGAACAAAAAAATTGTGCTTCCTACACACACGGCCATATCTAGTTCAAGTCTGCTTAGGAACCTGACAAGAACAGTAGATCCTCTTCCATCCAATACACTGTACTTGCTGGGAAAAGACGCCAGTGTTATTTGTCCAGTGAATGGAAATGGCAGCTCAATAGTGACTCTTCTTACCAGAAAACAACTCTTGCTTGTAGGACCAGAAACTGCATGTGATTCAACTCCATTTAGGACTGGGAAACAAACGCTAGCTCGCCTTACAAGAAACACACTCTGCTTTTGAGAAAAGAGCACTCTTCTACTCTACTGTGTTTCCTATGGTGTCCAAACAGTGAGCTTGCTCAGAACAAAAGAACTGTGCTTCTTAAACACGCGGGCCATATCTCGTTCAACTCTGCTTAGGAAACTGACAAGAACAGTAGCTCCTCTTCAGTCCGATACACTGTACTTGCTGGGAACAGACGTGAGTGCTAGTTGCACTGTGTATGGCAATGGGAGCGCAATAGTGACTTTCCTTACCAGAAAACAACTCTTGCTCGTAGGACAAGAAACTGCATGGGATTCAACTCCATTTAGGACTGGGAATCAAACGCTAGCTCGCCTTACAAGAAACACACTCTGCTTTTGAGAAAAGAGCACTCTTCTACTCTACTGAGTTTCCTATGGGGTACAAACAGTGAGCTTGCTCAGAACAAAAGAACTCTGGTTCCTACACACACCGACCATATCTAGTTCAACTCTGCTTAGGAAACTGACAAGAACAGTAGCTCCTATTCAGTCCAATACACTGTACTTCCTGGGAACAGACGCTAGTGCTATTTGCACTGTGTATGGCAATGGGAGCACAATAGTAACTTTCCTTACCAGAAAACAACTCTTGCTCATAGGACCGGAAACTGCCTGTGATTGAACTCCATTTAGGACTAGGAAACAAACTCTAGCTCGCCTTACAAGAAACACACTCTGCTTTTGAGAATAGAGCACTCTTCTACTCTACTGTGTTTCCTATGAGGTCTGAACAGTGAGCTTAATCAGAACAAAAAAAACGTGCTTCCTACACACACCGCCACACCTAGTTCAATTCTGATTAGGATCCTGACAAGAACAGTACATCCTCTTCAGTCCAATACACTGTACTCCTGGGAACAGACAACAGTGCTATTTGTCCTGTGTATGGCAATGGCAGCGCAATAGTGACTCTTCTTACCATAAAACAACTCTTGCTCTGATGTAGAGAAAAAAGCACTCTTCTACTCTATTGTGTTTCCTAAGAGGTCCGAACAGTGAACTTGCTCAAACCAAAAGAACTGTGCTTCCTACACACACGGCCATATCTAGTTCAATTCTGCTTAGGTACCTGACAAGAACAGTAGATCCTCTTCAGTCTAATACACTGTACTTGCTGGAACAGACTCCAGTGCTATTTGTCCTGTGTATGGCAATGGCAGCACAATATTTACTATTCTTACCATAAAACAACTCTTGACAATAGGACCAGAAACTGCATGGGATTCAACTCCATTTAGGACTGGGAAACAAACGCTAGCTCTCCTTACAAGAAACACACTCTGCTTTTGAGAAAAGAGCACTCTTCTACTCTACTGTGTTTCCTATGGGGTCCAAACAGTTAGCTTGCTCAGAACAAAAGAACTGTGCTTCCTACACACACCGACCATATCTAGTTCAACTCTGCTTAGGAAACTGACAAGAACAGTAGCTCCTATTTAGTCCAATACACTGTACTTGCTAGGAACAGACGCTAGTGCTATTTGCACTGTGTATGGCAAAGGGAGCACAATAGTAACTTTCCTTACCAGGAAACAACTCTTGCTCATAGGACCGGAAACTGCCTGTGATTGAACTCCATTTAGGACTAGGAAACAAACTCTAGCTCGCCTTACAAGAAACACACTCTGCTTTTGAGAATAGAGCACTCTTCTACTCTACTGTGTTTCCTATGAGGTCCGAACAGTGAGCTTGCTCAGAACAAAAAAAACGTGCTTCCTACACACACCGCCACACCTAGTTCAATTCTGCTTAGGAACCTGACAAGAACAGTACATCCTCTTCAGTCCAATACACTGTACTCCTGGGAACAGACAACAGTGCTATTTGTCCTGTGTATGGCAATGGCAGCGCAATAGTGACTCTTCTTACCATAAAACAACTCTTGCTCGTAGGACCAGAAACTGCATGTGATTCAACTCCATTTAGGAATGGGAAACAAATGCTAGCTTGCCTTACAAGAAACACACTCTGCTTTTGAGAAAAGAGCACTATTCTACTCTACTGTGTTTCCTATGAGGTCCGAACAGTGAGCTTGCTCAGAACAAAAAAAACGTGATTCCTACACACACCGCCACACCTAGTTCAATTCTGCTTAGTAACCTGACAAGAACAGTAGATCCTCTTCAGTCCAATACACTGTACTGCTGGGAACAGACAACAGTGCTATTTGTCCTGTGTATGGCAATGGCAGCGCAATAGTGACTCTTCTTACCAGAAAACAACTCTTGCTCGTAGGACCAGAAACTGCATGTGATTCAATTCAATTTAGGACTGGGAAACAAACGCTAGCTCGCCTTACAAGAAACACACTCTGCTTTTGAGAAAAGAGCACTCTTCTACTCTACTGAGTTTCCTATGTGGTCCAAACAGTGAGCTTGCTCAGAACAAAAGAACTGTGCTTCCTACAAACACCGACCATATCTAGTTCAACTCTGCTTAGGAAACTGACAAGAACAGTAGATCCTATTCAGTCCAATACACTGTACTTCCTGGGAACAGACGCGAGTGCTATTTGCAGTGTGTATGGCAATGGGAGCACAATAGTAACTTTCCTTACCAGAAAACAACTCTTGCTCATAGGACCGGAAACTGCCTGTGATTGAACTCCATTTAGGACTAGGAAACAAACTCTAGCTCGCCTTACAAGAAACACACTCTGCTTTTGAGAAAAGAGCACTCTTCTACTCTACTGTGTTTCCTATGAGGTCCGAACAGTGAGCTTGCTCAGAACAAAAAAAAACGTGCTTCCTACACACACCGCCACACCTAGTTCAATTCTGCTTAAGAACCTGACAAGAACAGTAGATCCTCTTCAGTCCAATACACTGTACTCCTGGGAACAGACAACAGTGCTATTTGTCCTGTGTAGGGCAATGGCAGCGCAATAGTGACTCTTCTTACCAGAAAACAACTCTTGCTCGTAGGACCAGAAACTGCATATGATTCAACTCCGTTTAGGACTGGGAAACAAACGCTAGCTCTCCTTACAAGAAACACACTCTGCTTTAGAGAAAAGAGCACTATTCTACTCTACTGTGTTTCTTATAGGGCCAGAACAGTGAGCTTGCTCAGAACAAAAGAACTGTGCTTCCTACACACCGACCATATCTAGTTCAACTCTGCTTAGGAAACTGACAAGAACAGTAGCTCCACTTCAGTCCGATACACTGTATTTGCTGGGAACAGACGCGAGTGCTATTTGCACTGTGTATGGCAATGGGAGCTCAATAGTTACTTTCCTTACCAGAAAACAACTCTTGCTCGTCGGACCAGAAACTGCATGGGATTCAACTCCATTTAGGACTGGGAAACAAACGCTAGCTCGCCTTACAAGAAACACACTCTGCTTTTGAGAAAAGAGCACAATTCTACTCTACTGTGTTTCCTATGGGGTCCAAACAGTGAGCTTGCTCAGAACAAAAGAACTGTGCTTCCTACACACACCGGCCATATCTAGTTCAACTCTGCTTAGGAAACTGACAAGAACAGTAGCTCCTCTTCAGTCCGATACACTGTATTTGCAGGGAACAGACGCGAGTGCTATTTGCACTGTGTATGGCAATGGGAGCTCAATAGTTACTTTCCTTACCAGAAAACAACTCTTGGTCGTAGGAACAGAACCTGCATGGGATTCAACTCCATTTAGGACTGGGAAACAAACGCTAGCTTGCCTTACAAAAAACACACTCTGCTTTTGAGAAAAGAGCACAATTCTACTCTACTGTGTTTCCTATGGGGTCCGAACAGAGAGCTTGCTCAGAACAAAAGAACTGTGCTTCCTACACACACGGCCATATCTAGTTCAATTCTGCTTAGGAACCTGACAAGAACAGTAGATCCTCTTCAGTCCAATACACTGTACTTGCTGGGAACAGACGCCAGTGCTATTTGTCCTGTGTATGGCAATGGCAGCACAATAGTGACTCTTCTTACCATAAAACAACTCTTGTTCGTAGGACCAGAAACTGCATGTGATTCAACTCCATTTAGGACTGGGAAACAAACGCTAGCTAGCCTTACAAGAAACACACTCTGCTTTAGAGAAAAGAGCACTCTTCTACTCTACTGTGTTTCCTATAGGGCCAGAACAGTGAGCTTGCTCAGAACAAAAGAACTGTGCTTCCTACACACGGGACACATCTAGTTCAACTCTGCTTAGGAAACTGACAAGAACAGTAGCTCCTATTCAGTCCAATACACTGTACTTGCTGGGAACAGACGCGAGTGCTATTTGCACTGTATATAGCATTTGGAGCGCAACAGACACTCTTCTAACCAGAAAACTACTCTTGCTCGTCGGACCAGAAACTGCATGTGATTCCACTCCATTTAGGACTGGGAAACAAACGCTAGCTCGCCTTACAAGAAACACACTCTGCTTTAGAGAAAAGAGCACTCTTCTCTACTGTGTTTCCCATGGGGTCCAAACAGTGAGCTTGCTCAGAACAAAAGAACTGTGCTTCCTACACACACGGACCATATCTAGTTCAGCTCTGCTTAGGAAACTGACAAGAACAGTAGCTCCTCTTCAGTCCAATACACTGTACTTGCTGGGAACAGACGTCAGTGCTATTTGTCCTGTGTAGGGCAATGGCAGCGCAATATTGACTCTTCTTACCAGAAAACAACTCTTGCTCGTCGGACCAGAAACTGCATGGGATTCAACTCCATTTAGCATTGTGAAACAAATGCTAGCTTGCCTTACATGAAACACACTTTGCTTTTGAGAAAAGAGCACTCTTCTACTCTACTGAGTTTCCTATGGGGTCCAAACTGTGATCTTGCTCAGAACAAAAGAACTGTGCTTCCTACACACACGGCCATATCTAGTTCAAGTCTGCTTAGGAACCTGACAAGAACAGTAGATCCTCTTCAGTCCAATACACTGTACTTGCTGGGAAGAGACGCCAGTGCTATTTGTCCTGTGTATGGCAATGGCAGCGCAATAGTGACTCTTCTTACCATAAAACAACTCTTGCTCGTAGGACCAGAAACTGCATGTGATTCAACTCCATTTAGGACTTGGAAACAAACGCTAGCTCGCCTAACTAGAAACACACTCTGCTTTAGAGAAAAGAGCACTCTTCTACTCTACTGTGTTTCCTATGGGGTACAAACAGTGAGCTTGCTCAGAACAAAAGAACTGTGCTTCCTACACGGGAAATACATAGTTCAACTCTGCTTAGGAAACTGACAAGAACAGTAGCTCCTATTCTGTCCAATACACTGTACTTGATGGAAACAGATGCGAGTGCTATTTGCAATGTGTATGGTATTTGGAGCACAATAGTGACTCTTCTTACCAGAAAGCATCTCTTTCTCGTAGGACCAAAAACTGCCTGTGACTCAACTCCATTTAGGACTGGGAAACAAACGCGAGCTCGCCTTACAAGAAACACACTCTGCTTTAGAGAAAAGAGCACTCTTCTACTCTACTGTGTTTCCTATGGGGTTAGAACAGTGAGCTTGCTCAGAAAAAAAAAACTGTGCTTCCTACACACACGGCCATATCTAGTTCAAATCTGCTTAGGAACCTGACAAGAACAGTAGATCCTCTTCCGTCCAATACACTGCACTTGCTGGGAACAGACGCGAGTGCTATTTGCACTGTGTATGGCAATGGGAGCACAATAGTAACTTTCCTTACCAGAAAACAACTCTTGCTCATAGGACCGGAAACTGCCTGTGATTGAATTCCATTTAGGACTGGGAAACAAACGCTAGCTCGCCTTACAAGAAACACACTCTGCTTTTGAGAAAAGGGCACTATGCTACTCTACTGTGTTTCCTATGAGGTCCGAACAGTGAGCTTGCTCAGAACAAAAAAAACCGTGATTCCTACACACACCGCCACACATAGTTCAATTCTGATTAGGAACCTGACAAGAAAAGTAGATCCTCTTCAGTCCAATACACTGTACTGCTGGGAACAGACAACAGTGCTATTTGTCCTGTGTATGGCAATGGCAGCGCAATAGTGACTCTTCTTACCATAAAAAAACTCTTGCTCGTAGTTCCAGAAACTGCATGTGATTCAACTCCAATTTGGACTGGGAAACAAACGCTAGCTCGCCTTACAAGAAACACACTCTGCTTTTGAGAAAAAAGAGCACTCTTCTACTCTACTGTGTTTCCTATGGGGTCCAAACAGTGAGCTTGCTCAGAACAAAAGAACTGTGCTTCCTACACACACGGACCATATCTAGTTCAGCTCTGCTTAGGAACCTGACAAGAACAGTAGCTCCTCTTCAGTCCAATACACTGTACTTGCTGGGAACAGACGCCAGTGCTATTTGTCCTGTGTAGGGCAATGGCATCGCAATAATGACTCTTCTTACCAGAAAACAACTCTTGCTCGTAGGACCAGAAACTGCATGGGATTCAACTCCATTTAGGACTGGGAAACAAAAGCTAGCTCGCCTTAAAAGAAACACACTCTGCTTTTGAGAAAAGAGCACTCTTCTACTCTAGTGAGTTTCCTATGGGGTCCAAACAGTGAGCTTGCTCAGATCAAAAGAACTCTGCTTCCTACACACACCGACCATATCTAGTTCAACTCTGCTTAGGAAACTGACAAGAACAGTAGCTCCTATTCAGTCCAATACACTGCACTTGCTGGAAACAGACGCGAGTGCTATTTGCACTGTGTATGGCAATGGGAGCACAATAGTAACTTTCCTTACCAGAAAACAACTCTTGCTCATAGGACCGGAAACTGCCTGTGATTGAATTCCATTTAGGACTGGGAAACAAAAGCTAGCTCACCTTACAAGAAACACACTCTGCTTTTGAGAAAAGAGCACTATGCTACTCTACTGTGTTTCCTATGAGCTCCGAACAGTGAGCTTACTCAGAACAAAAAAAACCGTGATTCCTACACACACCGCCACACCTAGTTAATTCTGCTTAGGAACCTGACAAGAAAAGTAGATCCTCTTCAGTCCAATACACTGTACTGCTGGGAACAGACAACAGTGCTATTTGTCCTGTGTATGGCAATGGCAGCGCAATAGTGACTCTTCTTACCATAAAAAAACTCTTGCTCGTAGTTCCAGAAACTGCATGTGATTCAACTCCAAATTGGACTGGGAAACAAACGCTAGCTCGCTTTACAAGAAACACACTCTGCTTTTAAGAAAAGAGCACTCTTCTACTCTACTGTGTTTCCTATGGGGTCCAAACAGTGAGCTTGCTCAGAACAAAAGAACTGTGCTTCCTACACACGGACCATATCTAGTTCAGCTCTGCTTAGGAAACTGACAAGAACAGTAGCTCCTCTTCAGTCCAATACACTGTACTTGATGGGAACAGACACCAGTGCTATTTGCACTGTGTATGGCTATTGGAGCACAATAGTGACTGGTCTTACCAGAAAACAACTCTTGCTCGTAGGACAAAAAACTGCATGTGACTCAACTCCATTTATGACTGGGAACCATCGCTAGCTCGCCTTCCAAGAAACACACTCTGCTTTTGAGGAAAGAGCACTCTATACCCTACTGTGTTTCCTATGGGTTCTGAACAGTGAGCTTGCTCAGAACAAAAAAATTGTGCTTCCTACACACACGGCCATATCTAGTTCAAGTCTGCTTAGGAACCTGACAAGAACAGTAGATCCTCTTCCATCCAATACACTGTACTTGCTGGGAAAAGACGCCAGTGTTATTTGTCCAGTGAATGGAAATGGCAGCTCAATAGTGACTCTTCTTACCAGAAAACAACTCTTGCTTGTAGGACCAGAAACTGCATGTGATTCAACTCCATTTAGGACTGGGAAACAAACGCTAGCTCGCCTTACAAGAAACACACTATGCTTTTGAGAAAAGAGCACTCTTCTACTCTACTGTGTTTCCTATGGTGTCCAAACAGTGAGCTTGCTCAGAACAAAAGAACTGTGGTTCTTAAACACGCGGGCCATATCTCGTTCAACTCTGCTTAGGAAACTGACAAGAACAGTAGCTCCTCTTCAGTCCGATACACTGTACTTGCTGGGAACAGACGTGAGTGCTAGTTGCACTGTGTATGGCAATGGGAGCGCAATAGTGACTTTCCTTACCAGAAAACAACTCTTGCTCGTAGGACAAGAAACTGCATGGGATTCAACTCCATTTAGGACTGGGAATCAAACGCTAGCTCGCCTTACAAGAAACACACTCTGCTTTTGAGAAAAGAGCACTCTTCTACTCTACTGAGTTTCCTATGGGGTACAAACAGTGAGCTTGCTCAGAACAAAAGAACTCTGGTTCCTACACACACCGACCATATCTAGTTCAACTCTGCTTAGGAAACTGACAAGAACAGTAGCTCCTATTCAGTCCAATACACTGTACTTCCTGGGAACAGACGCTAGTGCTATTTGCACTGTGTATGGCAATGGGAGCACAATAGTAACTTTCCTTACCAGAAAACAACTCTTGCTCATAGGACCGGAAACTGCCTGTGATTGAACTCCATTTAGGACTAGGAAACAAACTCTAGCTCGCCTTACAAGAAACACACTCTGCTTTTGAGAATAGAGCACTCTTCTACTCTACTGTGTTTCCTATGAGGTCTGAACAGTGAGCTTAATCAGAACAAAAAAAACGTGCTTCCTACACACACCGCCACACCTAGTTCAATTCTGATTAGGATCCTGACAAGAACAGTACATCCTCTTCAGTCCAATACACTGTACTCCAGGGAACAGACAACAGTGCTATTTGTCCTGTGTATGGCAATGGCAGCGCAATAGTGACTCTTCTTACCATAAAACAACTCTTGCTCTGATGTAGAGAAAAAAGCACTCTTCTACTCTATTGTGTTTCCTAAGAGGTCCGAACAGTGAACTTGCTCAAACCAAAAGAACTGTGCTTCCTACACACACGGCCATATCTAGTTCAATTCTGCTTAGGTACCTGACAAGAACAGTAGATCCTCTTCAGTCTAATACACTGTACTTGCTGGGAACAGACTCCAGTGCTATTTGTCCTGTGTATGGCAATGGCAGCACAATATTTACTATTCTTACCATAAAACAACTCTTGACAATAGGACCAGAAACTGCATGGGATTCAACTCCATTTAGGACTGGGAAACAAACGCTAGCTCTCCTTACAAGAAACACACTCTGCTTTTGAGAAAAGAGCACTCTTCTACTCTACTGTGTTTCCTATGGGGTCCAAACAGTTAGCTTGCTCAGAACAAAAGAACTGTGCTTCCTACACACACCGACCATATCTAGTTCAACTCTGCTTAGGAAACTGACAAGAACAGTAGCTCCTATTTAGTCCAATACACTGTACTTGCTAGGAACAGACGCTAGTGCTATTTGCACTGTGTATGGCAAAGGGAGCACAATAGTAACTTTCCTTACCAGGAAACAACTCTTGCTCATAGGACCGGAAACTGCCTGTGATTGAACTCCATTTAGGACTAGGAAACAAACTCTAGCTCGCCTTACAAGAAACACACTCTGCTTTTGAGAATAGAGCACTCTTCTACTCTACTGTGTTTCCTATGAGGTCCGAACAGTGAGCTTGCTCAGAACAAAAAAAACGTGCTTCCTACACACACCGCCACACCTAGTTCAATTCTGCTTAGGAACCTGACAAGAACAGTACATCCTCTTCAGTCCAATACACTGTACTCCTGTGCTATTTGTCCTGTGTATGGCAATGGCAGCGCAATAGTGACTCTTCTTACCATAAAACAACTCTTGCTCTGATTTAGAGAAAAAAGCACTCTTCTACTCTATTGTGTTTCCTAAGAGTTCCGAACAGTGAACTTGCTCAAACCAAAAGAACTGTGCTTCCTACACACACGGCCATATCTAGTTCAATTCTGCTTAGGAACCTGACAAGAACAGTAGATCCTCTTCAGTCCAATACACTGTACTTGCTGGGAACAGACTCCAGTGCTATTTGTCCTGTGTATGGCAATGGCAGCGCAATATTTACTATTCTTACCATAAAACAACTCTTGACAATAGGACCAGAAACTGCATGGGATTCAACTCCATTTAGGACTGGGAAACAAACGCTAGCTCGCCTTACAAGAAACACACTCTGCTTTTGAGAAAAGAGCAAAGTTCAACTCTACTGTGTTTCCTATGGGGTCCGAACAGTGAGCTTGCTCAGAACAAAAGAACTGTGCTTCCTACACATACTGCCATATCTAGTTCAATTCTGCATAGGAACCTGACAAGAACAGTAGATCCTCTTCAGTCCAATACATTGTACTTGCTGGGAACAGACGCCAGTGTAATTTGTCCTGTGTTTGGCAATGGCAGCGCAATAGTGACTCTTCTTACCATAAAACAACTCTTGCTCGTAGGACCAGAAACTGCATGTGATTCAACTCCATTTAGGACTGGGAAACAAACGCTAGCTCGCCATACAAGAAACACACTCTGCTTTAGAGAAAGAGCACTCTTCTACTCTACTGTGTTTCCTGTAGGGCCAGAACAGTGAGCTTGCTCAGAACAAATGAACTGTGCTTCCTACACACACGGGCCATATCTAGTTCAACTCTGCTTATTAAACTTACAAGAACAGTAGCTTTTATTCAGTCCAATACACTGTACTTGCTGGGAACAGACGCGAGTGCTATTTGCACTGTGAATGACAATTGAAGCGCAATAGTGACTCTTCTTACCAGAAAACAACTCTTGCTCGTAGGACCAAAAACTGCCTGTGACAACTCCATTTAGGACTGGTAAACAAAGGCGAGCTCGCCTTACAAGGAACACACTCTGCTTTAGAGAAAAGAGCACTCTTCTACTCTACTGTGTTCCCTATGGGGTCCGAACAGTGAGCTTGCTCAGAACAAAAAAACTGTGCTTCCTACAAACATGGCCATATCTAGTTCAAGTCTGATTAGGAACCTGACAAGAACAGTAGATCCTCTTCCGTCCAATACACTGTACTTGCTGGGAAGAGACGCCAGTGCTATTTGTCCTGTGTATGGCAATGGCAGCGCAATAGTGACTCTTCTTACCATAAAACAACTCTTGCTTGTAGGACCAGAAACTGCATGTAATTCAACTCCATTTTGGACTGGGAAACAAATGCTAACTCGCCTTACAAGAAACACACTCTGCTTTAGAGAAAAGAGCACTCTTCTACTCTTCTGTGTTTCCAATGGGGTCCAAACAGTGAGCTTGCTCAGAACAAAAGAACGGTGCTTCCTACACATGCGGGACATATCTCGTTCAACTCTGCTTAGGAAACTGAAAAGAACAGTAGCTCCTCTTCAGTCCAATACACTGTACTTGCTGGGAACAGACGCGAGTGCTATTTGCACTGTTTATGGCAATGGGAGCGCAATAGTGACTTTCCTTACCAAAAAACAACTCTTGCTCGTAGGACCAGAAACTGCATGTGATTCAACTCCATATAGAACTGGGAAACAAACGCTAGCTCGCCTTACAAGAAATACACTCTGCTTTTGAGAAAAGAGCACTCTTCTACTCTACTGTGTTTCCTATAGGGCCAGAACAGTGAGCTTGCTCAGAACAAAAGAACTGTGCTTCCTACACACACGGCCATATCTATTTCAACTCTGCTTAGGAACCTGACAAGAACAGTGGATCCTCTTCAGTCCAATACACTGTACATGCTGGGAACAGACGCGTGGGCTATTTGCCCTGTGTATGACAATGCGAGCACAATAGTTACTCTTCTTAGCAGAAAACAACTCTTGCTCGTAGGACCAGAAACTGCATGTGATTCAACTCCATTTAGGACTGTGAAACAAACACTAACTCGCCTTACAAGAAACATACTCTGAGTTAGAGAAAAAAGCACTCTTCTACTCTATTGTGTTTCCTAAGAGGTCCGAACAGTGAACTTGCTCAGAACAAAAGAACTGTGCTTCCTACACACACGGCCATATCTAGTTCAATTCTGCTTAGGAACCTGACAAGAACAGTAGATCCTCTTCAGTCCAATACACTGTACTGCTGGGAACAGACAACAGTGCTACTTGTCCTGTGTATGGCACTGGCAGTGCAATAGTGACTCTTCTTACCATAAAACAACTCTTGCTCTGATGTAGAGAAAAAAGCACTCTTCTACTCTATTGTGTTTCCTAAGAGGTCCGAACAGTGAACTTGCTCAAACCAAAAGAACTGTGCTTCCTACACACACGGCCATATCTAGTTCAATTCTGCTTAGGAACCTGACAAGAACAGTAGATCCTCTTCAGTCTAATACACTGTACTTGCTGGGAACAGACTCCAGTGCTATTTGTCCTGTGTATGGCAATGGCAGCGCAATATTTACTATTCTTACCATAAAACAACTCTTGACAATAGGACCAGAAACTGCATGGGATTCAACTCCATTTAGGACTGGGAAACAAACGCTAGCTCTCCTTACAAGAAACACACTCTGCTTTTGAGAAAAGAGCACTCTTCTACTCTACTGTGTTTCCTATGGGGTCCAAATAGTTAGCTTGCTCAGAACAAAAGAACTGTGCTTCCTACACACACGGACCATATCTAGTTCAGCTCTGCTTAGGAACCTGACAAGAACAGTAGCTCCTCTTCAGTCCAATACACTGTACTTGCTGGGAACAGACGCCTGTGCTATTTGTCCTGTGTAGGGCAATGGCAGCGCAATAATGACTCTTCGTACCAGAAAACAACTCTTGCTCGTAGGACCAGAAACTGCATGGGATTCATCTCCATTTAGGACTGGGAAACAAACGCTAGCTCGCCTTAAAAGAAACACACTCTGCTTTTGAGAAAAGAGCACTCTTCTACTCTACTGAGTTTCCTATGGTGTCCAAACAGTGAGCTTGCTCAGAACAAAAGAACTCTGCTTCCTACACACACCGACCATATCTAGTTCATCTCTGCTTAGGAAACTGACAAGAACAGTAGCTCCTATTCAGTCCAATACACTGCACTTGCTGGGAACAGACGCGAGTGCTATTTGCACTGTGTATGGCAATGGGAGCACAATAGTAACTTTCCTTACCAGAAAACAACTCTTGCTCATAGGACCGGAAACTGCCTGTGATTGAATTCCATTTAGGACTGGGAAACAAAAGCTAGCTCACCTTACAAGAAACACACTCTGCTTTTGAGAAAAGAGCACTATGCTACTCTACTGTGTTTCCTATGAGGTCCGAACAGTGCGCTTGCTCAGAACAAAAAAAACCGTGATTCCTACACACACCGCCACACCTAGTTAATTCTGCTTAGGAACCTGACAAGAAAAGTAGATCCTCTACAGTCCAATACACTGTACTGCTGGGAACAGACAACAGTGCTATTTGTCCTGTGTATGGCAATGGCAGCGCAATAGTGACTCTTCTTACCATAAAAAAACTCTTGCTCGTAGTTCCAGAAACTGCATGTGATTCAACTCCAATTTGGACTGGGAAACAAACGCTAGCTCGCCTTACAAGAAACACACTCTGCTTTTAAGAAAAGAGCACTCTTCTACTCTACTGTGTTTCCTATGGGGTCCAAACAGAGATCTTGCTCAGAACAAAAGAACTGTGCTTCCTACACACACGGACCATATCTAGTTCAGCTCTGCTTAGGAAACTGACAAGAACAGTAGCTCCTCTTCAGTCCAATACACTGTACTTGCTGGGAACAGACACCAGTGCTATTTGCACTGTGTATGGCTATTGGAGCACAATAGTGACTCGTCTTACCAGAAAACAACTCTTGCTCGTAGGACAAAAAACTGCATGTGACTCAACTCCATTTATGACTGGGAACCATCGCTAGCTCGCCTTCCAAGAAACACACTCTGCTTTTGAGGAAAGAGCACTCTATACCCTACTGTGTTTCCTATGGGTTCTGAACAGTGAGCTTGCTCAGAACAAAAAAACTGTGCTTCCTACACACACGGCCATATCTAGTTCAAGTCTGCTTAGGAACCTGACAAGAACAGTAGATCCTCTTCCATCCAATACACTGTACTTGCTGGGAAAAGACGCCAGTGTTATTTGTCCTGTGAATGGAAATGGCAGCTCAATAGTGACTCTTCTTACCAGAAAACAACTCTTGCTTGTAGGACCAGAAACTGCATGTGATTCAACTCCATTCAGGACTGGGAAACAAACGCTAGCTCGCCTTACAAGAAACACACTATGCTTTTGAGAAAAGAGCACTCTTCTACTCTACTGTGTTTCCTATGGTGTCCAAACAGTGAGCTTGCTCAGAACAAAAGCACTGTGCTTCCTAAACACGTGGGCCATATCTCGTTCAACTCTGCTTAGGAAACTGACAAGAACAGTAGCTCCTCTTCAGTCTGATACACTGTACTTGCTGGGAACAGACGTGAGTGCTATTTGCACTGTGTATGGCAATGGGAGCGCAATAGTGACTTTCCTTACCAGAAAACAACTCTTGCTCGTAGGACAAGAAACTGCATGGGATTCAACTCCATTTAGGACTGGGAATCAAACGCTAGCTCGCCTTACAAGAAACACACTCTGCTTTTGAGAAAAGAGCACTCTTCTACTCTACTGAGTTTCCTATGGGGTACAAACAGTTAGCTTGCTCAGAACAAAAGAACTCTGCTTCCTACACACACCGACCATATCTAGTTCAACTCTGCTTAGGAAACTGACAAGAACAGTAGCTCCTACTCAGTCCAATACACTGTACTTCCTGGGAACAGATGCTAGTGCTATTTGCACTGTGTATGGCAATGGGAGCACAATAGTAACTTTCCTTACCAGAAAACAACTCTTGCTCATAGGACCGGAAACTGCCTGTGATTGAACTCCATTTAGGACTAGGAAACAAACGCTAGGTCGCCTTACAAGAAACACACTCTGCATTTGAGAAAAGAGCACTCTTCTACTCTACTGTGTTTCCTATGAGGTCCGAACAGTGAGCTTGCTCAGAACCAAAAAAAACGTGATTCCTACACACACCACCACACCTAGTTCAATTCTGCTTAGTAACCTTACAAGAACAGTAGATCCTCTTCATTCCAATACACTGTACTGCTGGTAACAGACAACAGTGCTATTTGTCCTGTGTATGGCAATGGCAGCGCAATAGTGACTCTTCTTACCATAAAACAACTCTTGCTCGTAGGACCAGAAACTGCATGTGATTCAACTCCATTTAGGACTGGGAAACAAACGCTAGCTTGCCTTACAAGAAACACACTCTGCTTTTGAGAAAAGAGCACTATTCTACTCTACTGTGTTTCCTATGAGGTCCGAACAGTGAGCTTGCTCAGAACAAAAAAAACGTGATTCCTACACACACCGCCACACCTAGTTCAATTCTGCTTAGTAACCTGACAAGAACAGTAGATCCTCTTCAGTCCAATACACTGTACTGCTGGGAACAGACAACAGTGCTATTTGTCCTGTGTATGGCAATGGCAGCGCAATAGTGACTCTTCTTACCAGAAAACAACTCTTGCTCGTAGGACCAGAAACTGCATGTGATTCAATTCAATTTAGGACTGGGAAACAAACGCTAGCTCGCCTTACAAGAAACACACTCTGCTTTTGAGAAAAGAGCACTCTTCTACTCTACTGAGTTTCCTATGTGGTCCAAACAGTGAGCTTGCTCAGAACAAAAGAACTGTGCTTCCTACAAACACCGACCATATCTAGTTCAACTCTGCTTAGGAAACTGACAAGAACAGTAGATCCTATTCAGTCCAATACACTGTACTTCCTGGGAACAGACGCGAGTGCTATTTGCAGTGTGTATGGCAATGGGAGCACAATAGTAACTTTCCTTACCAGAAAACATCTCTTGCTCATAGGACCGGAAACTGCCTGTGATTGAACTCCATTTAGGACTAGGAAACAAACTCTAGCTCGCCTTACAAGAAACACACTCTGCTTTTGAGAAAAGAGCACTCTTCTACTCTATTGTGTTTCCTATGAGGTCCGAACAGTGAGCTTGCTCAGAACAAAAAAAAACGTGCTTCCTACACACACCGCCACACCTAGTTCAATTCTGCTTAAGAACCTGACAAGAACAGTAGATCCTCTTCAGTCCAATACACTGTACTCCTGGGAACAGACAACAATGCTATTTGTCCTGTGTATGGCAATGGCAGCGCAATAGTGACTCTTCTTACCAGAAAACAACTCTTGCTCGTAGGACCAGAAACTGCATATGATTCAACTCCGTTTAGGACTGGGAAACAAACGCTAGCTCTCCTTCCAAGAAACACACTCTGCTTTAGAGAAAAGAGCACTCTTCTACTCTACTGTGTTTCTTATAGGGCCAGAACAGTGAGCTTGCTCAGAACAAAAGAACTGTGCTTCCTACACACCGACCATATCTAGTTCAACTCTGCTTAGGAAACTGACAAGAACAGTAGCTCCACTTCAGTCCGATACACTGTATTTGCTGGGAACAGACGCGAGTGCTATTTGCACTGTGTATGGCAATGGGAGCTCAATAGTTACTTTCCTTACCAGAAAACAACTCTTGCTCGTCGGACCAGAAACTGCATGGGATTCAACTCCATTTAGGACTGGGAAACAAACGCTAGCTCGCCTTACAAGAAACACACTCTGCTTTTGAGAAAAGAGCACAATTCTACTCTACTGTGTTTCCTATGGGGTCCAAACAGTGAGCTTGCTCAGAACAAAAGAACTGTGCTTCCTACACACACCGGCCATATCTAGTTCAACTCTGCTTAGGAATCTGACAAGAACAGTAGCTCCTCTTCAGTCCGATACACTGTATTTGCAGGGAACAGACGCGAGTGCTATTTGCACTGTGTATGGCAATGGGAGCTCAATAGTTACTTTCCTTACCAGAAAACAACTCTTGGTCGTAGGAACAGAACCTGCATGGGATTCAACTCCATTTAGGACTGGGAAACAAACGCTAGCTTGCCTTACAAAAAACACACTCTGCTTTTGAGAAAAGAGCACAATTCTACTCTACTGTGTTTCCTATGGGGTCCGAACAGAGAGCTTGCTCAGAACAAAAGAACTGTGCTTCCTACACACACGGCCATATCTAGTTCAGCTCTGCTTAGGAAACTGACAAGAACAGTAGCTCCTCTTCAGTCCAATACACTGTACTTGCTGGGATCAGACGTCAGTGCTATTTGTCCTGTGTAGGGCAATGGCAGCGCAATATTGACTCTTCTTACCAGAAAACAACTCTTGCTCGTCGGACCAGAAACTGCATGGGATTCAACTCCATTTAGCATTGTGAAACAAATGCTAGCTTGCCTTACGTGAAACACACTTTGCTTTTGAGAAAAGAGCACTCTTCTACTCTACTGAGTTTCCTATGGGGTCCAAACTGTGAGCTTGCTCAGAACAAAAGAACTGTGCTTCCTACACACACGGCCATATCTAGTTCAAGTCTGCTTAGGAACCTGACAAGAACAGTAGATCCTCTTCAGTCCAATACACTGTACTTGCTGGGAAGAGACGCCAGTGCTATTTGTCCTGTGTATGGCAATGGCAGCGCAATAGTGACTCTTCTTACCATAAAACAACTCTTGCTCGTAGGACCAGAAACTGCATGTGATTCAACTCCATTTAGGACTTGGAAACAAACGCTAGCTCGCCTAACTAGAAACACACTCTGCTTTAGAGAAAAGAGCACTCTTCTACTCTACTGAGTTTCCTATGGGGTACAAACAGTGAGCTTGCTCAGAACAAAAGAACTGTGCTTCCTACACGGGAAATACATAGTTCAACTCTGCTTAGGAAACTGACAAGAACAGTAGCTCCTATTCTGTCCAATACACTGTACTTGATGGAAACAGATGCGAGTGCTATTTGCAATGTGTATGGTATTTGGAGCACAATAGTGACTCTTCTTACCAGAAAGCATCTCTTTCTCGTAGGACCAAAAACTGCCTGTGACTCAACTCCATTTAGGACTGGGAAACAAACGCGAGCTCGCCTTACAAGAAAAACACTCTGCTTTAGAGAAAAGAGCACTCTTCTACTCTACTGTGTTTCCTATGGGGTTAGAACAGTGAGCTTGCTCAGAAAAAAAAAAACTGTGCTTCCTACACACACGGCCATATCTAGTTCAAATCTGCTTAGGAACCTGACAAGAACAGTAGATCCTCTTCCGTCCAATACACTGCACTTGCTGGGAACAGACGCGAGTGCTATTTGCACTGTGTATGGCAATGGGAGCACAATAGTAACTTTCCTTACCAGAAAACAACTCTTGCTCATAGGACCGGAAACTGCCTGTGATTGAATTCCATTTAGGACTGGGAAACAAACGCTAGCTCGCCTTACAAGAAACACACTCTGCTTTTGAGAAAAGGGCACTATGCTACTCTACTGTGTTTCCTATGAGGTCCGAACAGTGAGCTTGCTCAGAACAAAAAAAACCGTGATTCCTACACACACCGCCACACATAGTTCAATTCTGATTAGGAACCTGACAAGAAAAGTAGATCCTCTTCAGTCCAATACACTGTACTGCTGGGAACAGACAACAGTGCTATTTGTCCTGTGTATGGCAATGGCAGCGCAATAGTGACTCTTCTTACCATAAAAAAACTCTTGCTCGTAGTTCCAGAAACTGCATGTGATTCAACTCCAATTTGGACTGGGAAACAAACGCTAGCTCGCCTTACAAGAAACACACTCTGCTTTTGAGAAAAGAGCACTCTTCTACTCTACTGTGTTTCCTATGGGGTCCAAACAGTGAGCTTGCTCAGAACAAAAGAACTGTGCTTCCTACACACACGGACCATATCTAGTTCAGCTCTGCTTAGGAACCTGACAAGAACAGTAGCTCCTCTTCAGTCCAATACACTGTACTTGCTGGGAACAGACGCCAGTGCTATTTGTCCTGTGTAGGGCAATGGCATCGCAATAATGACTCTTCTTACCAGAAAACAACTCTTGCTCGTAGGACCAGAAACTGCATGGGATTCAACTCCATTTAGGACTGGGAAACAAACGCTAGCTCGCCTTAAAAGAAACACACTCTTCTTTTGAGAAAAGAGCACTCTTCTACTCTACTGAGTTTCCTATGGGGTCCAAACAGTGAGCTTGCTCAGATCAAAAGAACTCTGCTTCCTACACACACCGACCATATCTAGTTCAACTCTGCTTAGGAAACTGACAAGAACAGTAGCTCCTATTCAGTCCAATACACTGCACTTGCTGGAAACAGACGCGAGTGCTATTTGCACTGTGTATGGCAATGGGAGCACAATAGTAACTTTCCTTACGAGAAAACAACTCTTGCTCATAGGACCGGAAACTGCCTGTGATTGAATTCCATTTAGGACTGGGAAACAAAAGCTAGCTCGCCTTACAAGAAACACACTCTGCTTTTGAGAAAAGAGCACTATGCTACTCTACTGTGTTTCCTATGAGGTCTGAACAGTGAGCTTGCTCAGAACAAAAAAAAACGTGATTCCTACACACACCGCCACACCTAGTTAATTCTGCTTAGGAACCTGACAAGAAAAGTAGATCCTCTTCAGTCCAATACACTGTACTGCTGGGAACAGACAACAGTGCTATTTGTCCTGTGTATGGCAATGGCAGCGCAATAGTGACTCTTCTTACCATAAAAAAACTCTTGCTCGTAGTTCCAGAAACTGCATGTGATTCAACTCCAATTTGGACTGGGAAACAAACGCTAGCTCGCTTTACAAGAAACACACTCTCCTTTTAAGAAAAGAGCACTCTTCTACTCTACTGTGTTTCCTATGGGGTCCAAACAGTGAGCTTGCTCAGAACAAAAGAACTGTGCTTCCTACACACACGGACCATATCTAGTTCAGCTCTGCTTAGGAAACTGACAAGAACAGTAGCTCCTCTTCAGTCCAATACACTGTACTTGATGGGAACAGACACCAGTGCTATTTGCACTGTGTATGGCTATTGGAGCACAATAGTGACTCGTCTTACCAGAAAACAACTCTTGCTCGTAGGACAAAAAACTGCATGTGACTCAACTCCATTTATGACTGGGAACCATCGCTAGCTCGCCTTCCAAGAAACACACTCTGCTTTTGAGGAAAGAGCACTCTATACCCTACTGTGTTTCCTATGGGTTCTGAACAGTGAGCTTGCTCAGAACAAAAAAATTGTGCTTCCTACACACACGGCCATATCTAGTTCAAGTCTGCTTAGGAACCTGACAAGAACAGTAGATCCTCTTCCATCCAATACACTGTACTTGCTGGGAAAAGACGCCAGTGTTATTTGTCCTGTGAATGGAAATGGCAGCTCAATAGTGACTCTTCTTACCAGAAAACAACTCTTGCTTGTAGGACCAGAAACTGCATGTGATTCAACTCCATTTAGGACTGGGAAACAAACGCTAGCTCGCCTTACAAGAAACACACTATGCTTTTGAGAAAAGAGCACTCTTCTACTCTACTGTGTTTCCTATGGTGTCCAAACAGTGAGCTTGCTCAGAACAAAAGAACTGTGCTTCTTAAACACGCGGGCCATATCTCGTTCAACTCTGCTTAGGAAACTGACAAGAACAGTAGCTCCTCTTCAGTCCGATACACTGTACTTGCTGGGAACAGACGTGAGTGCTATTTGCACTGTGTATGGCAATGGGAGCGCAATAGTGACTTTCCTTACCAGAAAACAACTCTTGCTCGTAGGACAAGAAACTGCATGGGATTCAACTCCATTTAGGACTGGGAATCAAACGCTAGCTCGCCTTACAAGAAACACACTCTGCTTTTGAGAAAAGAGCACTCTTCTACTCTACTGAGTTTCCTATGGGGTACAAACAGTGAGCTTGCTCAGAACAAAAGAACTCTGCTTCCTACACACACCGACCATATCTAGTTCAACTCTGCTTAGGAAACTGACAAGAACAGTAGCTCCTATTCAGTCCAATACACTGTACTTCCTGGGAACAGATCCTAGTGCTATTTGCACTGTGTATGTCAATGGGAGCACAATAGTAACTTTCCTTACCAGAAAACAACTCTTGCTCATAGGACCGGAAACTGCCTGTGATTGAACTCCATTTAGGACTAGGAAACAAACTCTAGCTCGCCTTACAAGAAACACACTCTGCTTTTGAGAATAGAGCACTCTTCTACTCTACTGTGTTTCCTATGAGGTCCGATCAGTGAGCTTAATCAGAACAAAAAAAACGTGCTTCCTACACACACCGCCACACCTAGTTCAATTCTGATTAGGATCCTGACAAGAACAGTACATCCTCTTCAGTCCAATACACTGTACTCCTGGGAACAGACAACAGTGCTATTTGTCCTGTGTATGGCAATGGCAGCGCAATAGTGACTCTTCTTACCATAAAACAACTCTTGCTCTGATGTAGAGAAAAAAGCACTCTTCTACTCTATTGTGTTTCCTAAGAGGTCCGAACAGTGAACTTGCTCAAACCAAAAGAACTGTGCTTCCTACACACACGGCCATATCTAGTTCAATTC
The DNA here is from genome assembly GCF_949786415.1 of Peromyscus eremicus. Lineage (NCBI taxonomy): Eukaryota > Metazoa > Chordata > Mammalia > Rodentia > Cricetidae > Peromyscus > Peromyscus eremicus. The sequence goes on from NW_026735369.1 coordinate 26,631, forward strand.
TGCTTAGGAACCTGACAAGAACAGTAGATCCTCTTCAGTCTAATACACTGTACTTGCTGGGAACAGACTCCAGTGCTATTTGTCCTGTGTATGGCAATGGCAGCGCAATATTTACTATTCTTACCATAAAACAACTCTTGACAATAGGACCAGAAACTGCATGGGATTCAACTCCATTTAGGACTGGGAAACAAACGCTAGCTCTCCTTACAAGAAACACACTCTGCTTTTGAGAAAAGAGCACTCTTCTACTCTACTGTGTTTCCTATGGGGTCCAAACAGTTAGCTTGCTCAGAACAAAAGAACTGTGCTTCCTACACACACCGACCATATCTATTTCAACTCTGCTTAGGAAACTGACAAGAACAGTAGCTCCTATTTAGTCCAATACACTGTACTTGCTGGGAACAGACGCTAGTGCTATTTGCACTGTGTATGGCAAAGGGAGCACAATAGTAACTTTCCTTACCAGGAAACAACTCTTGCTCATAGGACCGGAAACTGCCTGTGATTGAACTCCATTTAGGACTAGGAAACAAACTCTAGCTCGCCTTACAAGAAACACACTCTGCTTTTGAGAATAGAGCACTCTTCTACTCTACTGTGTTTCCTATGAGGTCCGAACAGTGAGCTTGCTCAGAACAAAAAAAACGTGCTTCCTACACACACTGCCACACCTAGTTCAATTCTGCTTAGGAACCTGACAAGAACAGTACATCCTCTTCAGTCCAATACACTGTACTCCTGGGAACAGACAACAGTGCTATTTGTCCTGTGTATGGCAATGGCAGCGCAATAGTGACTCTTCTTACCATAAAACAACTCTTGCTCTGATTTAGAGAAAAAAGCACTCTTCTACTCTATTGTGTTTCCTAAGAGGTCCGAACAGTGAACTTGCTCAAACCAAAAGAACTGTGCTTCCTACACACACGGCCATATCTAGTTCAATTCTGCTTAGGAACCTGACAAGAACAGTAGATCCTCTTCAGTCCAATACACTGTACTTGCTGGGAACAGACTCCAGTGCTATTTGTCCTGTGTATGGCAATGGCAGCGCAATATTTACTATTCTTACCATAAAACAACTCTTGACAATAGGACCAGAAACTGCATGGGATTCAACTCCATTTAGGACTGGGAAACAAACGCTAGCTCGCCTTACAAGAAACACACTCTGCTTTTGAGAAAAGAGCAAAATTCAACTCTACTGTGTTTCCTATGGGGTCCGAACAGTGAGCTTGCTCAGAACAAAAGAACTGTGCTTCCTACACATACTGCCATATCTAGTTCAATTCTGCTTAGGAACCTGACAAGAACAGTAGATCCTCTTCAGTCCAATACATTGTACTTGCTGGGAACAGACGCCAGTGGAATTTGTCCTGTGTTTGGCAATGGCAGCGCAATAGTGACTCTTCTTACCATAAAACAACTCTTGCTCATAGGACCAGAAACTGCATGTGATTCAACTCCATTTAGGACTGGGAAACAAACGCTAGCTCGCCTTACAAGAAACACACTCTGCTTTAGAGAAAGAGCACTCTTCTACTCTACTGTGTTTCCTGTAGGGCCAGAACAGTGAGCTTGCTCAGAACAAAAGAACTGTGCTTCCTACACACACGGGCCATATCTAGTTCAACTCTGCTTATTAAACTTACAAGAACAGTAGCTTTCATTCAGTCCAATACACTGTACTTGCTGGGAACAGACGCGAGTGCTATTTGCACTGTGAATGACAATTGAAGCGCAATAGTGACTCTTCTTACCAGAAAACAACTCTTGCTCGTAGGACCAAAAACTGCCTGTGACAACTCCATTTAGGACTGGTAAACAAAGGCGAGCTCGCCTTACAAGGAACACACTCTGCCTTAAAGAAAAGAGCACTCTTCTACTCTACTGTGTTCCCTATGGGGTCCGAACAGTGAGCTTGCTCAGAACAAAAAAACTGTGCTTCCTACAAACATGGCCATATCTAGTTCAAGTCTGATTAGGAACCTGACAAGAACAGTAGATCCTCTTCCGTCCAATACACTGTACTTGCTGGGAAGAGACGCCAGTGCTATTTGTCCTGTGTATGGCAATGGCAGCGCAATAGTGACTCTTCTTACCATAAAACAACTCTTGCTTGTAGGACCAGAAACTGCATGTGATTTAACTCCATTTTGGACTGGGAAACAAACGCTAGCTCGCCTTACAAGAAACACACTCTGCTTTAGAGAAAAGAGCACTCTTCTACACTTCTGTGTTTCCAATGGGGTCCAAACAGTGAGCTTGCTCAGAACAAAAGAACGGTGCTTCCTACACACGCGGGACATATCTCGTTCAACTCTGCTTAGGAAACTGAAAAGAACAGTAGCTCCTCTTCAGTCCAATACACTGTACTTGCTGGGAACAGACGCGAGTGCTATTTGCACTGTTTATGGCAATGGGAGCGCAATAGTGACTTTCCTTACCAAAAAACAACTCTTGCTCGTAGGACCAGAAACTGCATGTGATTCAACTCCATATAGAACTGGGAAACAAACGCTAGCTCGCCTTACAAGAAATACACTCTGCTTTTGAGAAAAGAGCACTCTTCTACTCTACTGTGTTTCCTATAGGGCCAGAACAGTGAGCTTGCTCAGAACAAAAGAACTGTGCTTCCTACACACACGGCCATATCTATTTCAACTCTGCTTAGGAACCTGACAAGAACAGTGGATCCTCTTCAGTCCAATACACTGTACATGCTGGGAACAGACGCGTGGGCTATTTGCCCTGTGTATGACAATGGGAGCACAATAGTTACTCTTCTTAGCAGAAAACAACTCTTGCTCGTAGGACCAGAAACTGCATGTGATTCAACTCCATTTAGGACTGTGAAACAAACACTAACTCGCCTTACAAGAAACATACTCTGAGTTAGAGAAAAAAGCACTCTTCTACTCTATTGTGTTTCCTAAGAGGTCCGAACAGTGAACTTGCTCAGAACAAAAGAACTGTGCTTCCTACACACACGGCCATATCTAGTTCAATTCTGCTTAGGAACCTGACAAGAACAGTAGATCCTCTTCAGTCCAATACACTGTACTGCTGGGAACAGACAACAGTGCTACTTGTCCTGTGTATGGCACTGGCAGTGCAATAGTGACTCTTCTTACCATAAAACAACTCTTGCTCTGATGTAGAGAAAAAAGCACTCTTCTACTCTATTGTGTTTCCTAAGAGGTCCGAACAGTGAACTTGCTCAAACCAAAAGAACTGTGCTTCCTACACACACGGCCATATCTAGTTCAATTCTGCTTAGGAACCTGACAAGAACAGTAGATCCTCTTCAGTCTAATACACTGTACTTGCTGGGAACAGACTCCAGTGCTATTTGTCCTGTGTATGGCAATGGCAGCGCAATATTTACTATTCTTACCATAAAACAACTCTTGACAATAGGACCAGAAACTGCATGGGATTCAACTCCATTTAGGACTGGGAAACAAACGCTAGCTCTCCTTACAAGAAACACACTCTGCTTTTGAGAAAAGAGCACTCTTCTACTCTACTGTGTTTCCTATGGGGTCCAAATAGTTAGCTTGCTCAGAACAAAAGAACTGTGCTTCCTACACACACCGACCATATCTAGTTCAACTCTGCTTAGGAAACTGACAAGAACAGTAGCTCCTATTTAGTCCAATACACTGTACTTGCTGGGAACAGACGCTAGTGCTATTTGCACTGTGTATGGCAAAGGGAGCACAATAGTAACTTTCCTTACCAGGAAACAACTCTTGCTCATAGGACCGGAAACTGCCTGTGATTGAACTCCATTTAGGACTAGGAAACAAACTCTAGCTCGCCTTACAAGAAACACACTCTGCTTTTGAGAATAGAGCACTCTTCTACTCTACTGTGTTTCCTATGAGGTCCGAACAGTGAGCTTGCTCAGAACAAAAAAAACGTGCTTCCTACACACACCGCCACACCTAGTTCAATTCTGCTTAGGAACCTGACAAGAACAGTACATCCTCTTCAGTCCAATACACTGTACTCCTGGGAACAGACAACAGTGCTATTTGTCCTGTGTATGGCAATGGCAGCGCAATAGTGACTCTTCTTACCATAAAACAACTCTTGCTCTGATTTAGAGAAAAAAGCACTCTTCTACTCTATTGTGTTTCCTAAGAGGTCCGAACAGTGAACTTGCTCAAACCAAAAGAACTGTGCTTCCTACACACACGGCCATATCTAGTTCAATTCTGCTTAGGAACCTGACAAGAACAGTAGATCCTCTTCAGTCCAATACACTGTACTTGCTGGGAACAGACTCCAGTGCTATTTGTCCTGTGTATGGCAATGGCAGCGCAATATTTACTATTCTTACCATAAAACAACTCTTGACAATAGGACCAGAAACTGCATGGGATTCAACTCCATTTAGGACTGGGAAACAAACGCTAGCTCGCCTTACAAGAAACACACTCTGCTTTTGAGAAAAGAGCAAAATTCAACTCTACTGTGTTTCATATGGGGTCCGAACAGTGAGCTTGCTCAGAACAAAAGAACTGTGCTTCCTACACATACTGCCATATCTAGTTCAATTCTGCTTAGGAACCTGACAAGAACAGTAGATCCTCTTCAGTCCAATACATTGTACTTGCTGGGAACAGACGCCAGTGGAATTTGTCCTGTGTTTGGCAATGGCAGCGCAATAGTGACTCTTCTTACCATAAAACAACTCTTGCTCGTAGGACCAGAAACTGCATGTGATTCAACTCCATTTAGGACTGGGAAACAAACGCTAGCTCGCCTTACAAGAAACACACTCTGCTTTAGAGAAAGAGCACTCTTCTACTCTACTGTGTTTCCTGTAGGGCCAGAACAGTGAGCTTGCTCAGAACAAAAGAACTGTGCTTCCTACACACACGGGCCATATCTAGTTCAACTCTGCTTAGGAAACTTACAAGAACAGTAGCTTTTATTCAGTCCAATACACTGTACTTGCTGGGAACAGACGCTAGTGCTATTTGCACTGTGTATGGCAATGGGAGCACAATAGTAACTTTAATTACCAGAAAACAACTCTTGCTCATAGGACTGGAAACTGCCTGTGATTGAACTCCAATTAGGGCTAGGAAACAAACGCTAGCTCGCCTTACAAGAAACACACTTTTCTTTTGAGAAAAGAGCACTCTTCTACTCTACTGTGTTTCCTATGAGGTCCGAACAGTGAGCTTGCTCAGAACAAAAAAAAACATGATTCCTACACACACCTTCACACCTAGTTCAATTCTGCTTAGGAACCTGACAAGAACAGTAGATCCTCTTCAGTCCAATACACTGTACTGCTGGGAACAGACGCCAGTGCTATTTGTCCTGTGTAGGGCAATGGCAGTGCAATATTGACTCTTCTTACCAGAAAACAATTCTTGCTCATAGGACCAGAAACTGCATGTGATTCAACTCCATTTAGGACTGGGAAACAAACGCTAGCTCGCCTTACAAGAAACACACTCTGCTTTTGAGAAAAGAGCACTCTTCTACTCTACTGAGTTTCCTATGTGGTCCAAACAGTGAGCTTGCTCAGAACAAAAGAAGTGTGCTTCCTACACACACCGACCATCTCTAGTTCAACTCTGCTTAGGAAACTGACAAGAACAGTAGCTCCTCTTCAGTCCGATACACTGTATTTGCTGGGAACAGACGTGAGTGCTATTTGCACTGTGTATGGCAATGGGAGCTCAATAGTTACTTTCCTTACCAGAAAACAACTCTTGCTCGTAGGAAAAGAAACTGCATGGGATTCAACTCCATTTAGGACTGGGAAACAAACGCTAGCTCGCCTTACAAGAAACACACTCTGCTTTTGAGAAAAGAGCAAAATTCAACTCTACTGTGTTCCCTCTGGGGTCTGAACAGTGAGCTTGCTCAGAACAAAAGAACTGTGCTTCCTACACACACGGCCATATCTAGTTCAATTCTGCTTAGGAACCTGACAAGAACAGTAGATCCTCTTCAGTCCAATACACTGTACTTGCTGGGAACAGACGCCAGTGGAATTTGTCCTGTGTATGGCAATGGCAGCGCAATAGTGACTCTTCTTACCATAAAACAACTCTTGCTCATAGGACCAGAAACTGCATGTGATTCAACTCCATTTAGGACTGGGAAACAAACGCTAGCAGCCTTACAAGAAACACACTCTGCTTTAGAGAAAGAGCACTCTTCTATTCTACTGTGTTTCCTGTAGGGCCAGAACAGCGAGCTTGCTCAGAACAAAAGAACTGTGCTTCCTACACACGGGCCATAATTAGTTCAACTCTGCTTAGGAAACTTACAAGAACAGTAGCTTTTATTCAGTCCATAACACTGTACTTGCTGGGAACAGACGCGAGTGCTATTTGCACTTTGTATGGCAATTGAAGCGCAATAGTGACTCTTCTTACCAGAAAACAACTCTTGCTCGTAGGACCAAAAACTGCCTGTGACAACTCCATTTAGGACTGGTAAACAAAGGCGAGCTCGCCTTACAAGGAACACACTCTGCTTTAGAGAAAAGAGCACTCTTCTACTCTACTGTGTTCCCTATGGGGTCCGAACAGTGAGCTTGCTCAGAACAAAAAAACTGTGCTTCCTACAAACATGGCCATATCTAGTTCAAGTCTGATTAGGAACCTGACAAGAACAGTAGATCCTCTTCCGTCCAATACACTGTACTTGCTGGGAAGAGACGCCAGTGCTATTTGTCCTGTGTATGGCAATGGCAGCGCAATATTGACTCTTCTTACCAGAAAACAACTCTTGCTTGTAGGACCAGAAACTGCATGTGATTCAACTCCATTTAGGACTGGGAAACAAACGCTAGCTCGCCTTACAAGAAACACACTCTGCTTTAGAGAAAAGAGCACTCTTCTACTCTACTGTGTTTCCTATGGGGTCCAAACAGTGAGCTTGCTCAGAACAAAAGAACGGTGCTTCCTACACACGCGGGACATATCTCGTTCAACTCTGCTTAGGAAACTGACAAGAACAGTAGCTCCTCTTCAGTCCCATACACTGTACTTGCTGGGAACAGACGCGAGTGCTATTTGCACTGTTTATGGCAATGGGAGCGTAATAGTGACTTTCCTTACCAAAAAACAACTCTTGCTCGTAGGACCAGAAACTGCATGTGATTCAACTCCATATAGAACTGGGAAACAAACGCTAGCTCGCCTTAAAGAAATACACTCTGCTTTTGGAAAAGAGCACTCTTCTACTCTACTGTGTTTCCTATAGGGCCAGAACAGTGAGCTTGCTCAGAAAAAAAGAACTGTGCTTCCTACACACACGGCCATATCTATTTCAACTCTGCTTAGGAACCTGACAAGAACAGTAGATCCTCTTCAGTCCAATAAACTGTACATGCTGGGAACAGACGCGTGTGCTATTTGCCCTGTGTATGACAATGGGAGCACAATAGTTACTCTTCTTAGCAGAAAACAACTCTTGCTCGTAGGACCAGAAACTGCATGTGATTCAACTCCATTTAGGACTGTGAAACAAACACTAACTCGCCTTACAAGAAACATACTCTGAGTTAGAGAAAAAAGCACTCTTCTACTCTATTGTGTTTCCTAAGAGGTCCGAACAGTGAACTTGCTCAGAACAAAAGAACTGTGCTTCCTACACACACGGCCATATCTAGTTCAATTCTGCTTAGGAACCTTACAAGAACAGTAGATCCTCTTCAGTCCAATACACTGTACTTGCTGGGAAGAGACTCCAGTACTATTTGTCCTGTGTATGGCAATGGCAGCGCAATATTGACTCTTCTTACCAGAAAACAACTCTTGCTCATAGGACCGGAAACTGCCTGTGATTGAACTCCATTTAGGACTAGGAAACAAACGCTAGCTCGCCTTACAAGAAACACACCCTGCTTTTGAGAAAAGAGCACTCTTCTACACTACTGTGTTTCCTATGAGGTCCGAACAGTGAGCTTGCTCAGAACAAAAAATCGAGCTTCCTACACACACCGCCACACCTAGTTCAATTCTGCTTAGGAACCTGACAAGAACAGTAGCTCCTCTTCAGTCCAATACACTGTACTTGCGGGGAACAGACGAGAGTGCTATTTGCACTGTGTATGGCTATTGGAGCACAATAGTGTCTCGTCTTACCAGAAAACAACTCTTGCTCGTAGGACAAAAAACTGCATGTGACTCAACTCCATTTATGACTGGGAACCATCGCTAGCTCGCCTTCCAAGAAAAACACTCTGCTTTTGAGGAAAGAGCACTCTATACCCTACTGTGTTTCCTATGGGTTCTGAACATTGAGCTTGCTCAGAACAAAAAAACTGTGCTTCCTACACACACGGCCATATCTAGTTCAAGTCTGCTTAGGAACCTGTCAAGAACAGTAGATCCTCTTCCATCCAATACACTGTACTTGCTTGGAAAAGACGCCAGTGTTATTTGTCCTGTGTATGGAAATGGCAGCTCAATAGTGACTCTTCTTACCAGAAAACAACTCTTGCTTGTAAGACCAGAAACTGCATGTGATTCAGTTCCATTTAGGAATGGGAAACAAACGCTAGCTCGCCTTACAAGAAACACACTCTGCTTTTGAGGAAAGAGCACTCTTCTACTCTACTGTGTTTCCTATGGTGTCCAAACAGTGAGCTTGCTCAGAACAAAAGAACTGTGCTTCCTAAACACGCGGGCCATATCGCGTTCAACTCTGCTTAGGAAACTGACAAGAACAGTAGCTCCTCTTCAGTCTGATACACTGTACTTGCTGGGAACAGACGTGAGTGCTATTTTCACTGTGTATGGCAATGGGAGCGCAATAGTGACTTTCCTTACCAGAAAACAACTCTTGCTCTTAGGACAAGAAACTGCATGGGATTCAACTCCATATAGGACTGGGAAACAAACGCTAGCTCGCCTTACAAGAAACACAATCTGCTTTTGAGAAAAGAGCACTCTTCTACTCTACTGTGTTTCCTATAGGGCCTGAACAGTGAGCTTGCTCAGAACAAAAGAACTGTGCTTCCTGCACACACGGCCATAACTAGTTCAACTCTGCTTAGGAAACTGACAAGAACAGAAGCTCCTATTCAGTCCAATACACTGTACTTGCTGGGAACAGACGCGATTGCTATTTGCACTGTGTATGTCAATGGGAGCGCAATAGTGACTTTCCTTACCAGAAAACAACTCTTGCTCGTAGTGCCAGAAACTGTATGTGATTCAACTCAATTTTGGACTGGGAAACAAATGCTAGCTCGCCTTACAAGAAACACACTCTGCTTTACAGAAAAGAGCACTCTTCTACTCTACTGTTTTTCCTATGGGGTCCGAACAGTGAGCTTGCTCAGAACAAAAAAACTGTGCTTCCTACACACACGGCCATATCTAGTTCAATTCTGCTTATAAACCTGACAAAAACAGTAGATGCTCTTCAGTCCAATACACTCTACTTCCTGGGAACAGACGCCAGGGCTATTTGTCCTGTGTATGGCAATGGCAGCACAATAGTGACTCTTCTTACCAGAAACAACTATTGCTCCTAGGACCAGAAACTGCATGTGATTCAACTCAATTTAGGACTGGGAAACAAATGCTAGCTCGCCTTACATGAAACACACTCTGCTTTTGAGAAAAGAGCACTCTTCTACTCTACTGTCATTCCTATGGGGTCCGAACAGTGAGATTGCTCAGAACAAAAGAACTGTGCTTCCTACACACACGGGCCATATCTAGTTCAACTCTGCTTAGAAAACTGACAAGAACAGTAGCTCCTCTTCAGTCCAATACACTGTACTTGCGGGGAACAGACGCGAGTGCTATTTGCACTGTGTATGGCTATTGGAGCACAATAGTGACTCGTCTTACCAGAAAACAACTCTTGCTCGTAGGACAAAAAACTGCATGTGACTCAACTCCATTTATGACTGGGAACCATCGCTAGCTCATCTTCCCAGAAACACACTCTGCTTTTGAGGAAAGAGCACTCTATACTCTACTGTGTTTCCTATGAGTTCTGAACAGTGTGCTTGCTCAGAACAAAAAAACTGTGCTTCCTACACACACGGCCATATCTAGTTCAACTCTGCTTAGGAACCTGACAAGAACAGTAGATCCTCTTCCATCCAATACACTGTACTTGCTGGGAAAAGACGCCAGTGTTATTTGTCCTATGTATGGAAATGGCAGCTCAATAGTGACTCTTCTTACCAGAAAACAACTCTTGCTTGTAGGACCAGAAACTGCATGTGATTCAACTCCATTTAGGACTGGGAAACAAACGCTAGCTCGCCTTACAAGAAACACACTATGATTTGAGAAAAGAGCACTCTTCTACTCTACTGTGTTTCCTATAGTGTCCAAACAGTGAGCTTGCTCAGAACAAAAGAACTGTGCTTCCTAAACACGCGGGACATATCTCGTTCAACTCTGCTTAGGAAACTGACAAGAACAGTAGCTCCTCTTCAGTCCGATACACTGTACTTGCTGGGAACAGACGTGAGTGCTATTTGCACTGTGTATGGCAATGGGAGTGCAATAGTGACTTTCCTTACCAGAAAACAACTCTTGCTCGTAGGAAAAGAAACTGCATCGGATTGAACTCCATATAGGACTGGGAAACAAACGCTAGCTCGCCTTAGAAGAAACACAATCTGCTTTTGAGAAAAGAGCACTCTTCTACTCTACTGTGTTTCCTATAGGGCCTGAACAGTGAGCTTGCTCAGAAAAAAAGAACTGTGCTTCCTACACACACGGCCATAACTAGTTCAACTCTGCTTAGGAAACTGACAAGAACAGTAGCTCCTCTTCAGTCGAATACACTCTACTTCCTGGGAACAGACGCCAGTGCTATTTGTCCTGTGTATGGCAATGGCAGCGCAATAGTGACTCTTCTTACCAGAAACAACTCTTGCTCCTAGGACCAGAAACTGCATGGGATTCAACTCCATTTAGGACTGGGAAACAAACACTAGCTCGCCTTACAAGAAACACACTCTGCTTTTGAGAAAAGAGCCCACTTCTACTCTAAAGTGTTTCCTGTTGGGCCAGAACAGTGAGCTTGCTCAGAACAAAAGAACTGTGCTTCCTACACTCGGGCCATATCTAGTTCAACTCTGCTTAGGAAACTGACAAGAACAGTAGCTCCTCTTCAGTCCAATACACTGTACTTGCTGGGAACAGACGCCAGTGCTATTTGTCCTGTGTATATCAATGGCAGCGCAATAGTGACTATTCTTACCATAAAAAAACTCTTGCTCGTAGCACCAGAAACTGCATGTGATTCAACTCCATTTAGGACTGGGAAACAAACGCTAGCTCGCCTTACAAGAAACACACTCTGCTTTATTGAAAAGAGCACTCTTCTACTCTACTGTGTTTCCTATAGGGCCAGAACAGTGAGCTTGCTCAGAACCAAAGAACTGTGCTTCCTACACACGGGCCATATCTAGTTCAACTCTGCTTAGGAAACTGACAAGAACAGTAGCTCCTCTTCAGTCCGATATGCTGTACTTCCTGGGATCAGAAACGAGTGCTATTTGCACTGTGTATGGCAATGGGAGCGCAATAGAGACTTTCCTTACCAGAAAACAACTCTCGCTCGTAGGACAAGAAACTGCATGTGATTCAACTCAATTTAGGACTGGGAAACAAATGCTACCTCGCCTTACATGAAACACACTCTGCTTCAGAGAAAAGAGCACTCTTCTACTCTACTATCTTTCCTATGGGGTCCGAACAGTGAGCTTGCTCAGAACAAAAGAACTGTGCTTCCTACACACACGGGCCATATCTAGTTCAACTCTGCTTAGGAAACTGACAAGAACAGTAGCTCCTCTTCAGTCCAATACACTGTACTTGCGGGGAACAGACGCGAGTGCTATTTGCACTGTGTATGGCTATTGGAGCACAATAGTGACTCGTCTTACCAGAAAACAACTCTTGCTCGTAGGACAAAAAACTGCATGTGACTCAACTCCATTTATGACTGGGAACCATCGCTAGCTCATCTTCCCAGAAACACACTCTGCTTTTGAGGAAAGAGCACTCTATACTCTACTGTGTTTCCTATGAGTTCTGAACAGTGTGCTTGCTCAGAACAAAAAAACTGTGCTTCCTACACACACGGCCATATCTAGTTCAACTCTGCTTAGGAACCTGACAAGAACAGTAGATCCTCTTCCATCCAATACACTGTACTTGCTGGGAAAAGACGCCAGTGTTATTTGTCCTATGTATGGAAATGGCAGCTCAATAGTGACTCTTCTTACCAGAAAACAACTCTTGCTTGTAGGACCAGAAACTGCATGTGATTCAACTCCATTTAGTACTGGGAAACAAACGCTAGCTCGCCTTACAAGAAACACACTCTGCTTTTGAGAAAAGAGCACTCTTCTACTCTACTGTGTTTCCTATAGTGTCCAAACAGTGAGCTTGCTCAGAACAAAAGAACTGTGCTTCCTAAACATGCGGGACATATCTCGTTCAACTCTGCTTAGGAAACTGACAAGAACAGTAGCTCCTCTTCAGTCCGATACACTGTACTTGCTGGGAACAGACGTGAGTGCTATTTGCACTGTGTATGGCAATGGGAGCGCAATAGTGACTTTCCTTACCAGAAAACAACTCTTGCTCGTAGGAAAAGAAACTGCATCGGATTGAACTCCATATAGGACTGGGAAACAAACGCTAGCTCGCCTTACAAGAAACACAATCTGCTTTTGAGAAAAGAGCACTCTTCTACTCTACTGTGTTTCCTATAGGGCCTGAACAGTGAGCTTGCTCAGAAAAAAAGAACTGTGCTTCCTACACACACGGCCATAACTAGTTCAACTCTGCTTAGGAAACTGACAAGAACAGTAGCTCCTCTTCAGTCGAATACACTCTACTTCCTGGGAACAGACGCCAGTGCTATTTGTCCTGTGTATGGCAATGGCAGCGCAATAGTGACTCTTCTTACCAGAAACAACTCTTGCTCCTAGGACCAGAAACTGCATGGGATTCAACTCCATTTAGGACTGGGAAACAAACACTAGCTCGCCTTACAAGAAACACACTCTGCTTTTGAGAAAAGAGCCCACTTCTACTCTAAAGTGTTTCCTGTTGGGCCAGAACAGTGAGCTTGCTCAGAACAAAAGAACTGTGCTTCCAACAACTCGAACATATCTAGTTCAATTCTGATTAGGAAGCTGACAAGAACAGTAGATCCTCTTCAGTCCAATACACTGTACTTGCTGGGAACAGACGCCAGTGCTATTTGTCCTGTGTATATCAATGGCAGCGCAATAGTGACTATTCTTACCATAAAAAAACTCTTGCTCGTAGCACCAGAAACTGCATGTGATTCAACTCCATTTAGGACTGGGAAACAAACGCTAGCTCGCCTTACAAGAAACACACTCTGCTTTATTGAAAAGAGCACTCTTCTACTCTACTGTGTTTCCTATAGGGCCAGAACAGTGAGCTTGCTCAGAACCAAAGAACTGTGCTTCCTACACACGGGCCATATCTAGTTCAACTCTGCTTAGGAAACTGACAAGAACAGTAGCTCCTCTTCAGTCCGATATGCTGTACTTCCTGGGATCAGAAACGAGTGCTATTTGCACTGTGTATGGCAATGGGAGCACAATAGTAACTTTCCTTACCAGAAAACAACTCTTGCTCATAGGACCGGAAACTGCCTGTGATTGAACTCCATTTAGGACTAGGAAACAAACGCTAGCTCGCCTTACAAGAAACACACTCTGCTTTTGAGAAAAAAGCACTCTTCTAATCTACTGTGTTTCTTTGAGGTCCGAACAGTGAGCTTGCTCAGAACCAAAAAAAAACGTGATTCCTACACACACCACCACACCTAGTTCAATTCTGCTTAGTAACCTGACAAGAACAGTAGATCCTCTTCAGTCCAATACACTGTACTGCTGGGAACAGACAACAGTGCTATTTGTCCTGTGTATGGCAATGGCAGAGCAATAGTGACTCTTCTTACCGTAAAACAACTCTTGCTCGTAGGACCAGAAACTGCATGTGATTCAACTCCATTTAGGACTGGGAAACAAACGCTAGCTCGCCTTACAAGAAACACACTCTGCTTTTGAGAAAAGTGCACTATTCTACTCTACTGTGTGTCCTATGAGGTCCGAACAGTGAGCTTGCTCAGAACAAAAAAAAAACGTGATTCCTAGACACACCGCCACACCTAGTTCAATTCTGCTTAGTAAACTGACAAGAACAGTAGATCCTCTTCAGTCCAATACACTGTACATGCTGGGAACAGACGCGTGTGCTATTTGCCCTGTGTATGACAATGGGAGCACAATAGCGACTCTTCTTAGCAGAAAACAACTCTTGCTCGTAGGACCAGAAACTGCATGTGATTCAACTTCACTTAGGACTGGGAAACAAACACTAACTCGCCTTACAAGAAACACACTCTGATTTAGAGAAAAAAACAATCTTCTACTCTATTGTGTTTCCTAAGAGGTCCGAACAGTGAACTTGCTCAGAACAAAAGAACTGTGCTTCCTACGCACACGGCCATATCTAGTTCAATTCTGCTTAGGAACCTGACAAGAACAGTAGATCCTCTTCAGTCCAATACACTGTACTGCTGGGAACAGACAACAGTGCTATTAGTCCTGTGTATGGCAATGGCAGCGCAATAGTGACTCTTCTTACTATAAAACAACTCTTGCTCGTAGGACCAGAAACTGCATGTGATTACACTCCATTTAACACTGGGAAACAAACGCTAGCTCCCCTTACAAGAAACACACTCTGCTTTTGAGAAAAGAGCAATCTTCTACTCTACTGTGTTTCCTATAGGGCCAGAACAGTGAGCTTGCTGAGAACAAAAGAACTGTGCTTCCTACACTCGGGCCATATCTAGTTCAACTCTGCTTAGGAAACTGACAAGAACAGTAGCTCCTCTTCAGTCCAATACACTGTACTTGCTGGGAAAAGACGCCAGTGTTATTTGTCCTATGTATGGAAATGGCAGCTCAATAGTGACTCTTCTTACCAGAAAACAACTCTTGCTTGTAGGACCAGAAACTGCATGTGATTCAACTCCATTTAGGACTGGGAAACAAACGCTAGCTCGCCTTACAAGAAACACACTCTGCTTTTGAGAAAAGAGCACTCTTCTACTCTACTGTGTTTCCTATAGTGTCCAAACAGTGAGCTTGCTCAGAACAAAAGAACTGTGCTTCCTAAACACGCGGGACATATCACGTTCAACTCTGCTTAGGAAACTGACAAGAACAGTAGCTCCTCTTCAGTCCGATACACTGTACTTGCTGGGAACAGACGTGAGTGCTATTTGCACTGTGTATGGCAATGGGAGCGCAATAGTGACTTTCCTTACCAGAAAACAACTCTTGCTCTTAGGACCAGAAACTGCATCGGATTCAACTCCATATAGGACTGGGAAACAAACGCTAGCTCGCCTTACAAGAAACACAATCTGCTTTTGAGAAAAGAGCACTCTTCTACTCTACTGTGTTTCCTATAGGGCCTGAACAGTGAGCTTGCTCAGAAAAAAAGAACTGTGCTTCCTACACACACGGCCATAACTAGTTCAACTCTGCTTAGGAAACTGACAAGAACAGTAGCTCCTATTCAGTCCAATACACTGTACTTGCTGGGAACAGACGCGAGTGCTATTTGCACTGTATATGACATTTGGAGCGCAACAGTGACTCTTCTTACCAGAAAACAACTCTTCCTCGTAGGACCAGAAACTGCATGTGACTCAACTCCATATAGGACTGGGAAACAAACGCTAGCTCGCCTTACAAGAAACACACTCTGCTTTTGAGAAAAGAGCACTCTTCTACACTACTGTGTTTCCTATGAGGTCCGAACAGTGAGCTTGCTCAGAACAAAAAATCGAGCTTCCTACACACACCGCCACACCTAGTTCAATTCTGCTTAGGAACCTGACAAGAACAGTAGCTCCTCTTCAGTCCAATACACTGTACTTGCGGGGAACAGACGAGAGTGCTATTTGCACTGTGTATGGCTATTGGAGCACAATAGTGTCTCGTCTTACCAGAAAACAACTCTTGCTCGTAGGACAAAAAACTGCATGTGACTCAACTCCATTTATGACTG
Organism: Peromyscus eremicus; assembly: GCF_949786415.1. NCBI lineage: Eukaryota > Metazoa > Chordata > Mammalia > Rodentia > Cricetidae > Peromyscus > Peromyscus eremicus. Next base: position 42,725 of record NW_026735369.1, read on the forward strand.
GGAACCATCGCTAGCTCGCCTTCCAAGAAAAACACTCTGCTTTTGAGGAAAGAGCACTCTATACCCTACTGTGTTTCCTATGGGTTCTGAACATTGAGCTTGCTCAGAACAAAAAAACTGTGCTTCCTACACACACGGCCATATCTAGTTCAAGTCTGCTTAGGAACCTGTCAAGAACAGTAGATCCTCTTCCATCCAATACACTGTACTTGCTTGGAAAAGACGCCAGTGTTATTTGTCCTGTGTATGGAAATGGCAGCTCAATAGTGACTCTTCTTACCAGAAAACAACTCTTGCTTGTAGGACCAGAAACTGCATGTGATTCAACTCCATTTAGTACTGGGAAACAAACGCTAGCTCGCCTTACAAGAAACACACTCTGCTTTTGAGAAAAGAGCACTCTTCTACTCTACTGTGTTTCCTATAGTGTCCAAACAGTGAGCTTGCTCAGAACAAAAGAACTGTGCTTCCTAAACATGCGGGACATATCTCGTTCAACTCTGCTTAGGAAACTGACAAGAACAGTAGCTCCTCTTCAGTCCGATACACTGTACTTGCTGGGAACAGACGTGAGTGCTATTTGCACTGTGTATGGCAATGGGAGCGCAATAGTGACTTTCCTTACCAGAAAACAACTCTTGCTCGTAGGAAAAGAAACTGCATCGGATTGAACTCCATATAGGACTGGGAAACAAACGCTAGCTCGCCTTACAAGAAACACAATCTGCTTTTGAGAAAAGAGCACTCTTCTACTCTACTGTGTTTCCTATAGGGCCTGAACAGTGAGCTTGCTCAGAAAAAAAGAACTGTGCTTCCTACACACACGGCCATAACTAGTTCAACTCTGCTTAGGAAACTGACAAGAACAGTAGCTCCTCTTCAGTCGAATACACTCTACTTCCTGGGAACAGACGCCAGTGCTATTTGTCCTGTGTATGGCAATGGCAGCGCAATAGTGACTCTTCTTACCAGAAACAACTCTTGCTCCTAGGACCAGAAACTGCATGGGATTCAACTCCATTTAGGACTGGGAAACAAACACTAGCTCGCCTTACAAGAAACACACTCTGCTTTTGAGAAAAGAGCCCACTTCTACTCTAAAGTGTTTCCTGTTGGGCCAGAACAGTGAGCTTGCTCAGAACAAAAGAACTGTGCTTCCAACAACTCGAACATATCTAGTTCAATTCTGATTAGGAAGCTGACAAGAACAGTAGATCCTCTTCAGTCCAATACACTGTACTTGCTGGGAACAGACGCCAGTGCTATTTGTCCTGTGTATATCAATGGCAGCGCAATAGTGACTATTCTTACCATAAAAAAACTCTTGCTCGTAGCACCAGAAACTGCATGTGATTCAACTCCATTTAGGACTGGGAAACAAACGCTAGCTCGCCTTACAAGAAACACACTCTGCTTTATTGAAAAGAGCACTCTTCTACTCTACTGTGTTTCCTATAGGGCCAGAACAGTGAGCTTGCTCAGAACCAAAGAACTGTGCTTCCTACACACGGGCCATATCTAGTTCAACTCTGCTTAGGAAACTGACAAGAACAGTAGCTCCTCTTCAGTCCGATATGCTGTACTTCCTGGGATCAGAAACGAGTGCTATTTGCACTGTGTATGGCAATGGGAGCACAATAGTAACTTTCCTTACCAGAAAACAACTCTTGCTCATAGGACCGGAAACTGCCTGTGATTGAACTCCATTTAGGACTAGGAAACAAACGCTAGCTCGCCTTACAAGAAACACACTCTGCTTTTGAGAAAAAAGCACTCTTCTAATCTACTGTGTTTCTTTGAGGTCCGAACAGTGAGCTTGCTCAGAACCAAAAAAAAACGTGATTCCTACACACACCACCACACCTAGTTCAATTCTGCTTAGTAACCTGACAAGAACAGTAGATCCTCTTCAGTCCAATACACTGTACTGCTGGGAACAGACAACAGTGCTATTTGTCCTGTGTATGGCAATGGCAGAGCAATAGTGACTCTTCTTACCGTAAAACAACTCTTGCTCGTAGGACCAGAAACTGCATGTGATTCAACTCCATTTAGGACTGGGAAACAAACGCTAGCTCGCCTTACAAGAAACACACTCTGCTTTTGAGAAAAGTGCACTATTCTACTCTACTGTGTGTCCTATGAGGTCCGAACAGTGAGCTTGCTCAGAACAAAAAAAAAACGTGATTCCTAGACACACCGCCACACCTAGTTCAATTCTGCTTAGTAAACTGACAAGAACAGTAGATCCTCTTCAGTCCAATACACTGTACATGCTGGGAACAGACGCGTGTGCTATTTGCCCTGTGTATGACAATGGGAGCACAATAGCGACTCTTCTTAGCAGAAAACAACTCTTGCTCGTAGGACCAGAAACTGCATGTGATTCAACTCCACTTAGGACTGGGAAACAAACACTAACTCGCCTTACAAGAAACACACTCTGATTTAGAGAAAAAAACAATCTTCTACTCTATTGTGTTTCCTAAGAGGTCCGAACAGTGAACTTGCTCAGAACAAAAGAACTGTGCTTCCTACGCACACGGCCATATCTAGTTCAATTCTGCTTAGGAACCTGACAAGAACAGTAGATCCTCTTCAGTCCAATACACTGTACTGCTGGGAACAGACAACAGTGCTATTAGTCCTGTGTATGGCAAAGGCAGCGCAATAGTGACTCTTCTTACTATAAAACAACTCTTGCTCGTAGGACCAGAAACTGCATGTGATTACACTCCATTTAACACTGGGAAACAAACGCTAGCTCCCCTTACAAGAAACACACTCTGCTTTTGAGAAAAGAGCAATCTTCTACTCTACTGTGTTTCCTATAGGGCCAGAACAGTGAGCTTGCTGAGAACAAAAGAACTGTGCTTCCTACACTCGGGCCATATCTAGTTCAACTCTGCTTAGGAAACTGACAAGAACAGTAGCTCCTCTTCAGTCCAATACACTGTACTTGCTGGGAAAAGACGCCAGTGTTATTTGTCCTATGTATGGAAATGGCAGCTCAATAGTGACTCTTCTTACCAGAAAACAACTCTTGCTTGTAGGACCAGAAACTGCATGTGATTCAACTCCATTTAGGACTGGGAAACAAACGCTAGCTCGCCTTACAAGAAACACACTCTGCTTTTGAGAAAAGAGCACTCTTCTACTCTACTGTGTTTCCTATAGTGTCCAAACAGTGAGCTTGCTCAGAACAAAAGAACTGTGCTTCCTAAACACGCGGGACATATCACGTTCAACTCTGCTTAGGAAACTGACAAGAACAGTAGCTCCTCTTCAGTCCGATACACTGTACTTGCTGGGAACAGACGTGAGTGCTATTTGCACTGTGTATGGCAATGGGAGCGCAATAGTGACTTTCCTTACCAGAAAACAACTCTTGCTCTTAGGACCAGAAACTGCATCGGATTCAACTCCATATAGGACTGGGAAACAAACGCTAGCTCGCCTTACAAGAAACACAATCTGCTTTTGAGAAAAGAGCACTCTTCTACTCTACTGTGTTTCCTATAGGGCCTGAACAGTGAGCTTGCTCAGAAAAAAAGAACTGTGCTTCCTACACACACGGCCATAACTAGTTCAACTCTGCTTAGGAAACTGACAAGAACAGTAGCTCCTATTCAGTCCAATACACTGTACTTGCTGGGAACAGACGCGAGTGCTATTTGCACTGTATATGACATTTGGAGCGCAACAGTGACTCTTCTTACCAGAAAACAACTCTTCCTCGTAGGACCAGAAACTGCATGTGACTCAACTCCATATAGGACTGGGAAACAAACGCTAGCTCGCCTTACAAGAAACACACTCTGCTTTTGAGAAAAGAGCACTCTTCTACACTACTGTGTTTCCTATGAGGTCCGAACAGTGAGCTTGCTCAGAACAAAAAATCGAGCTTCCTACACACACAGCCACACCTAGTTCAATTCTGCTTAGGAACCTGACAAGAACAGTAGCTCCTCTTCAGTCCAATACACTGTACTTGCGGGGAACAGACGAGAGTGCTATTTGCACTGTGTATGGCTATTGGAGCACAATAGTGTCTCGTCTTACCAGAAAACAACTCTTGCTCGTAGGACAAAAAACTGCATGTGACTCAACTCCATTTATGACTGGGAACCATCGCTAGCTCGCCTTCCAAGAAAAACACTCTGCTTTTGAGGAAAGAGCACTCTATACCCTACTGTGTTTCCTATGGGTTCTGAACATTGAGCTTGCTCAGAACAAAAAAACTGTGCTTCCTACACACACGGCCATATCTAGTTCAAGTCTGCTTAGGAACCTGTCAAGAACAGTAGATCCTCTTCCATCCAATACACTGTACTTGCTTGGAAAAGACGCCAGTGTTATTTGTCCTGTGTATGGAAATGGCAGCTCAATAGTGACTCTTCTTACCAGAAAACAACTCTTGCTTGTAAGACCAGAAACTGCATGTGATTCAGTTCCATTTAGGAATGGGAAACAAACGCTAGCTCGCCTTACAAGAAACACACTCTGCTTTTGAGGAAAGAGCACTCTTCTACTCTACTGTGTTTCCTATGGTGTCCAAACAGTGAGCTTGCTCAGAACAAAAGAACTGTGCTTCCTAAACACGCGGGCCATATCGCGTTCAACTCTGCTTAGGAAACTGACAAGAACAGTAGCTCCTCTTCAGTCTGATACACTGTACTTGCTGGGAACAGACGTGAGTGCTATTTTCACTGTGTATGGCAATGGGAGCGCAATAGTGACTTTCCTTACCAGAAAACAACTCTTGCTCTTAGGACAAGAAACTGCATGGGATTCAACTTTATATAGGACTGGGAAACAAACGCTAGCTCGCCTTACAAGAAACACACTCTCCTTTTGAGAAAAGAGCACTCTTCTACTCTACTGTGTTTCCTATAGGGCCTGAACAGTGAGCTTGCTCAGAACAAAAGAACTGTGCTTCCTGCACACACGGCCATAACTAGTTCAACTCTGCTTAGGAAACTGACAAGAACAGAAGCTCCTATTCAGTCCAATACACTGTACTTGCTGGGAACAGACGCGATTGCTATTTGCACTGTGTATGTCAATGGGAGCGCAATAGTGACTTTCCTTACCAGAAAACAACTCTTGCTCGTAGTGCCAGAAACTGTATGTGATTCAACTCAATTTTGGACTGGGAAACAAATGCTAGCTCGCCTTACAAGAAACACACTCTGCTTTACAGAAAAGAGCACTCTTCTACTCTACTGTTTTTCCTATGGGGTCCGAACAGTGAGCTTGCTCAGAACAAAAAAACTGTGCTTCCTACACACACGGCCATATCTAGTTCAATTCTGCTTATAAACCTGACAAAAACAGTAGGTGCTCTTCAGTCCAATACACTCTACTTCCTGGGAACAGACGCCAGGGCTATTTGTCCTGTGTATGGCAATGGCAGCGCAATAGTGACTCTTCTTACCAGAAACAACTATTGCTCCTAGGACCAGAAACTGCATGTGATTCAACTCAATTTAGGACTGGGAAACAAATGCTAGCTCGCCTTACATGAAACACACTCTGCTTTTGAGAAAAGAGCACTCTTCTACTCTACTGTCATTCCTATGGGGTCCGAACAGTGAGATTGCTCAGAACAAAAGAACTGTGCTTCCTACACACACGGGCCATATCTAGTTCAACTCTGCTTAGAAAACTGACAAGAACAGTAGCTCCTCTTCAGTCCAATACACTGTACTTGCGGGGAACAGACGCGAGTGCTATTTGCACTGTGTATGGCTATTGGAGCACAATAGTGACTCGTCTTACCAGAAAACAACTCTTGCTCGTAGGACAAAAAACTGCATGTGACTCAACTCCATTTATGACTGGGAACCATCGCTAGCTCATCTTCCCAGAAACACACTCTGCTTTTGAGGAAAGAGCACTCTATACTCTACTGTGTTTCCTATGAGTTCTGAACAGTGTGCTTGCTCAGAACAAAAAAACTGTGCTTCCTACACACACGGCCATATCTAGTTCAACTCTGCTTAGGAACCTGACAAGAACAGTAGATCCTCTTCCATCCAATACACTGTACTTGCTGGGAAAAGACGCCAGTGTTATTTGTCCTATGTATGGAAATGGCAGCTCAATAGTGACTCTTCTTACCAGAAAACAACTCTTGCTTGTAGGACCAGAAACTGCATGTGATTCAACTCCATTTAGTACTGGGAAACAAACGCTAGCTCGCCTTACAAGAAACACACTATGATTTGAGAAAAGAGCACTCTTCTACTCTACTGTGTTTCCTATAGTGTCCAAACAGTGAGCTTGCTCAGAACAAAAGAACTGTGCTTCCTAAACACGCGGGACATATCTCGTTCAACTCTGCTTAGGAAACTGACAAGAATAGTAGCTCCTCTTCAGTCCGATACACTGTACTTGCTGGGAACAGACGTGAGTGCTATTTGCACTGTGTATGGCAATGGGAGTGCAATAGTGACTTTCCTTACCAGAAAACAACTCTTGCTCGTAGGAAAAGAAACTGCATCGGATTGAACTCCATATAGGACTGGGAAACAAACGCTAGCTCGCCTTACAAGAAACACAATCTGCTTTTGAGAAAAGAGCACTCTTCTACTCTACTGTGTTTCCTATAGGGCCTGAACAGTGAGCTTGCTCAGAAAAAAAGAACTGTGCTTCCTACACACACGGCCATAACTAGTTCAACTCTGCTTAGGAAACTGACAAGAACAGTAGCTCCTCTTCAGTCGAATACACTCTACTTCCTGGGAACAGACGCCAGTGCTATTTGTCCTGTGTATGGCAATGGCAGCGCAATAGTGACTCTTCTTACCAGAAACAACTCTTGCTCCTAGGACCAGAAACTGCATGGGATTCAACTCCATTTAGGACTGGGAAACAAACACTAGCTCGCCTTACAAGAAACACACTCTGCTTTTGAGAAAAGAGCCCACTTCTACTCTAAAGTGTTTCCTGTTGGGCCAGAACAGTGAGCTTGCTCAGAACAAAAGAACTGTGCTTCCAACAACTCGAACATATCTAGTTCAATTCTGATTAGGAAGCTGACAAGAACAGTAGATCCTCTTCAGTCCAATACACTGTACTTGCTGGGAACAGACGCCAGTGCTATTTGTCCTGTGTATATCAATGGCAGCGCAATAGTGACTATTCTTACCATAAAAAAACTCTTGCTCGTAGCACCAGAAACTGCATGTGATTCAACTCCATTTAGGACTGGGAAACAAACGCTAGCTCGCCTTACAAGAAACACACTCTGCTTTATTGAAAAGAGCACTCTTCTACTCTACTGTGTTTCCTATAGGGCCAGAACAGTGAGCTTGCTCAGAACCAAAGAACTGTGCTTCCTACACACGGGCCATATCTAGTTCAACTCTGCTTAGGAAACTGACAAGAACAGTAGCTCCTCTTCAGTCCGATATGCTGTACTTCCTGGGATCAGAAACGAGTGCTATTTGCACTGTGTATGGCAATGGGAGCACAATAGTAACTTTCCTTACCAGAAAACAACTCTTGCTCATAGGACCGGAAACTGCCTGTGATTGAACTCCATTTAGGACTAGGAAACAAACGCTAGCTCGCCTTACAAGAAACACACTCTGCTTTTGAGAAAAAAGCACTCTTCTAATCTACTGTGTTTCTTTGAGGTCCGAACAGTGAGCTTGCTCAGAACCAAAAAAAAACGTGATTCCTACACACACCACCACACCTAGTTCAATTCTGCTTAGTAACCTGACAAGAACAGTAGATCCTCTTCAGTCCAATACACTGTACTGCTGGGAACAGACAACAGTGCTATTTGTCCTGTGTATGGCAATGGCAGAGCAATAGTGACTCTTCTTACCGTAAAACAACTCTTGCTCGTAGGACCAGAAACTGCATGTGATTCAACTCCATTTAGGACTGGGAAACAAACGCTAGCTCGCCTTACAAGAAACACACTCTGCTTTTGAGAAAAGTGCACTATTCTACTCTACTGTGTGTCCTATGAGGTCCGAACAGTGAGCTTGCTCAGAACAAAAAAAAAACGTGATTCCTAGACACACCGCCACACCTAGTTCAATTCTGCTTAGTAAACTGACAAGAACAGTAGATCCTCTTCAGTCCAATACACTGTACATGCTGGGAACAGACGCGTGTGCTATTTGCCCTGTGTATGACAATGGGAGCACAATAGCGACTCTTCTTAGCAGAAAACAACTCTTGCTCGTAGGACCAGAAACTGCATGTGATTCAACTCCACTTAGGACTGGGAAACAAACACTAACTCGCCTTACAAGAAACACACTCTGATTTAGAGAAAAAAACAATCTTCTACTCTATTGTGTTTCCTAAGAGGTCCGAACAGTGAACTTGCTCAGAACAAAAGAACTGTGCTTCCTACGCACACGGCCATATCTAGTTCAATTCTGCTTAGGAACCTGACAAGAACAGTAGATCCTCTTCAGTCCAATACACTGTACTGCTGGGAACAGACAACAGTGCTATTAGTCCTGTGTATGGCAATGGCAGCGCAATAGTGTCTCTTCTTACTATAAAACAACTCTTGCTCGTAGGACCAGAAACTGCATGTGATTACACTCCATTTAACACTGGGAAACAAACGCTAGCTCCCCTTACAAGAAACACACTCTGCTTTTGAGAAAAGAGCAATCTTCTACTCTACTGTGTTTCCTATAGGGCCAGAACAGTGAGCTTGCTGAGAACAAAAGAACTGTGCTTCCTACACTCGGGCCATATCTAGTTCAACTCTGCTTAGGAAACTGACAAGAACAGTAGCTCCTCTTCAGTCCAATACACTGTACTTGCTGGGAAAAGACGCCAGTGTTATTTGTCCTATGTATGGAAATGGCAGCTCAATAGTGACTCTTCTTACCAGAAAACAACTCTTGCTTGTAGGACCAGAAACTGCATGTGATTCAACTCCATTTAGGACTGGGAAACAAACGCTAGCTCGCCTTACAAGAAACACACTCTGCTTTTGAGAAAAGAGCACTCTTCTACTCTACTGTGTTTCCTACAGTGTCCAAACAGTGAGCTTGCTCAGAACAAAAGAACTGTGCTTCCTAAACACGCGGGACATATCACGTTCAACTCTGCTTAGGAAACTGACAAGAACAGTAGCTCCTCTTCAGTCCGATACACTGTACTTGCTGGGAACAGACGTGAGTGCTATTTGCACTGTGTATGGCAATGGGAGCGCAATAGTGACTTTCCTTACCAGAAAACAACTCTTGCTCTTAGGACCAGAAACTGCATCGGATTCAACTCCATATAGGACTGGGAAACAAACGCTAGCTCGCCTTACAAGAAACACAATCTGCTTTTGAGAAAAGAGCACTCTTCTACTCTACTGTGTTTCCTATAGGGCCTGAACAGTGAGCTTGCTCAGAAAAAAAGAACTGTGCTTCCTACACACACGGCCATAACTAGTTCAACTCTGCTTAAAAAACTGACAAGAACAGTAGCTCCTATTCAGTCCAATACACTGTACTTGCTGGGAACAGACGCGAGTGCTATTTGCACTGTATATGACATTTGGAGCGCAACAGTGACTCTTCTTACCAGAAAACAACTCTTCCTCGTAGGACCAGAAACTGCATGTGACTCAACTCCATATAGGACTGGGAAACAAACGCTAGCTCCCCTTACAAGAAACACAATCTGCTTTTGAGAAAAGAGCACTCTACTACTCTACTGTGTTTTCTATAGGGCCAGAAGAGTGAGCTTGCTCAGAACAAAAGAACTGTGCTTCCTACACACACGGCCATATCTAGTTCAACTCTGCTTAGGAACCTGACAAGAACAGTATATCCTCTTCAGTCCAATACACTGTACATGCTGGGAACAGACGCGTGTGCTATTTGCCCTGTGTATGACAATGGGAGCACAATAGTGACTCTTCTTAGCAGAAAACAACTCTTGCTCGTAGGACCAGAAACTGCTTGTGATTCAACTCCACTTAGGACTGGGAAACAAACACTAACTCGCCTTACAAGAAACACACTCTGATTTAGAGAAAAAAACAATCTTCTACTCTATTCTGTTTCCTAAGAGGTCCGAACAGTGAACTTGCTCAGAACAAAAGAACTGTGCTTCCTACGCACACGGCCATATCTAGTTCAATTCTGCTTAGGAACCTGACAAGAACAGTAGATCCTCTTCAGTCCAATACACTGTACTGCTGGGAACAGACAACAGTGCTATTAGTCCTGTGTATGGCAATGGCAGCGCAATAGTGACTCTTCTTACTATAAAACAACTCTTGCTCGTAGGACCAGAAACTGCATGTGATTCAACTCCATTTAGGACTGGGAAACAAAATTAGCTCACCTTACAGAAACACACTCTGCTTTAGAGAAAAGAGCACTCCTCTACTCTAAGGTGTTTCCTATAGTGCCAGAACAGTGAGCTTGCTCAGAACAAAAGAACTGTGCTTCCTACACACGGAACATATGTATATCAAGTCTGCTTAGGAAACTGACAAGAACTGTAGCTCCTCTTCAGTCCAATACACTGTACTTGCTGGGAACAGACGCGAGTGCTATTTGCACTGTATATGGCATTTGGAGCGCAACAGTGACTCTTCTTACCAGAAAACAACAATTGCTCGTAGGACCAAAAACTGCATGTGACTCAACTCCATTTAGGACTGGGAAACAAACGCGAGCTCCCCTTACAAGAAACACACTCTGCTTTTAAGAAAAGTGCACTCTTCTACTCTACTGTGTTTCCTATAGGGCCAGAACAGTGAGCTTGCTCAGAACATAAGAACTGTGCTTCCTACACACATGGCCATATCTAGTTCAAGTCTGATTAGGAACCTGACAAGAACAGTAGATCCTCTTCAGTCCAATACACTGTACTTGCTGGGAAAAGATGCCAGTGCTATTTGTCCTGTGTATGGCAATGGCACCGCAATAGTGACACTTCTTACCAGAAAACAGCTCTTGCTTGTAGGACCTGAAACTGCATGTGATTCAACTCCATTTAGGACTGGGAAACAAACGCTAGCTCGCCTTACAAGAAACACACTCTGCTTTTGAGAAAAGAGCACTCTTCTACTCTACTGTGTTTCCTATGGGGTCCAAACAGTGAGCTTGCTCAGAACAAAAGAACTGTGCTTCCTACACACGCTGGACATATCTCGATCAACTCTGCTTAGGAAACTGACAAGAACAGTAGCTCCTCTTCAGTCCCATACACTGTACTTGCTGGGAACAGAAGGGAGTGCTATTTACACTGTGAATGGCAATGGGACCGCAATAGTGACTTTCCTTACCAAAAAACAACTCTTGCTCGTAGGACCAGAAACTGCATGGGATTCAACTCCATATAGGACTGGGAAACAAACGCTAGCTCCCCTTACAAGAAACACAATCTGCTTTTGAGAAAAGAGCACTCTTCTACTCTACTGTGTTTCCTATAGGGCCAGAACAGTGAGCTTGCTCAGAACAAAAGAACTGTGCTTCCTACATACACGGGCCATATCTAGTTCAACTCTGCTTAGGAAACTGACAAGAACAGTAGCTCCTCTTCAGTCCGATACACTGTACTTGCTCGGAACAGACGCGAGTGCTATTTGCACTGTGCATGGCAATTGGAGCACAATAGTGACTAGTCTTACCAGAAAACAACTCTTGCTCGTAGGAAAAAAAACTGCATGTGACTCAACTCCATTTAGGACTGGGAAACAAACGCTAGCTCGCCTTCCAAAAACACACTCTGCTTTTGAGAAAAGAGCACTCTTCTACTCTACTGTGTTTCTTATGTGTTCAGAACAGTGAGCTTGCTCAGAACAAAAAAACTGTGCTTCCTACACAAACGGCCATATCTAGTTCAAGTCTGCTTAGGAAACTGACAAGAACAGTAGCTCCTATTCAGTCCGATACACCGTACTTGCTGGGAACAGACGCGAGTGCTATTTGCACTGTATATGACATTTGGAGCGCAACAGTGACTCTTCTTACCAGAAAACAACTCTTCCTCGTAGGACCAGAAACTGCATGTGACTCAACTCCATATAGGACTGGGAAACAAACGCTAGCTCCCCTTACAAGAAACACAATCTGCTTTTGAGAAAAGAGCACTCAACTACTCTACTGTGTTTTCTATAGGGCCAGAAGAGTGAGCTTGCTCAGAACAAAAGAACTGTGCTTCCTACACATGGGCCATATCTAGTTCAACTCTGCTTAGGAACCTGACAAGAACAGTAGATCCTCTTCAGTCCAATACACTGTACATGTGGGGAACAGACGCGTGTGCTATTTGCCCTGTGTATGACAATGGGAGCACAATAGTGACTCTTCTTAGCAGAAAACAACTCTTGCTCGTAGGTCCAGAAACTACATGTGATTCAACTCCACTTAGGACTGGGAAACAAACACTAACTCGCCTTACAAGAAACACACTCTGATTTAGAGAAAAAAACAATCTTCTACTCTATTGTGTTTCCTAAGAGGTCCGAACAGTGAACTTGCTCAGAACAAAAGATCTGTGTTTCCTACGCACACGGCCATATCTAGTTCAATTCTGCTTAGGAACCTGACAAGAACAGTAGATCCTCTTCAGTCCAATACACTGTACTGCTGGGAACAGACAACAGTGCTATTAGTCCTGTGTATGGCAATGGCAGCGCAATAGTGACTCTTCTTACTATAAAACAACTCTTGCTCATAGGACCAGAAACTGAATGTGATTACACTCCATTTAACACTGGGAAACAAACGCTAGCTCCCCTTACAAGAAACACACTCTGCTTTTGAGAAAAGAGCAATCTTCTACTCTACTGTGTTTCCTATAGGGCCAGAACAGTGAGCTTGCTGAGAACAAAAGAACTGTGCTTCCTACACTCGGGCCATATCTAGTTCAACTCTGCTTAGGAAACTGACAAGAACAGTAGCTCCTCTTCAGTCCGATACACTGTACTTGCTGGGAAAAGACGCCAGTGTTATTTGTCCTATGTATGGAAATGGCAGCTCAATAGTGACTCTTCTTACCAGAAAACAACTCTTGCTTGTAGGACCAGAAACTGCATGTGATTCAACTCCATTTAGGACTGGGAAACAAACGCTAGCTCGCCTTACAAGAAACACACTCTGCTTTTCAGAAAAGAGCACTCTTCTACTCTACTGTGTTTCCTGTAGTGTCCAAACAGTGAGCTTGCTCAGAACAAAAGAACTGTGCTTCCTAAACACGCGGGACATATCTCGTTCAACTCTGCTTAGGAAACTGACAAGAACAGTAGCTCCTCTTCAGTCCGATACACTGTACTTGCTGGGAACAGACGTGAGTGCTATTTGCACTGTGTATGGCAATGGGAGCGCAATAGTGACTTTCCTTACCAGAAAACAACTCTTGCTCGTAGGACCAGAAACTGTATGTGATTCAACTCCATTTAGGACTGGAAAACAAATGCTAGCTCGCCTTACAAGAAACACAATCTGCTTTAGAGAAAAGAGCACTCTTCTACTCTACTGTTTTTCCTATGGGGTCCGAACAGTAAGCTTGCTCAGAACAAAAAAACTGTGCTTCCTACACACACGGCCATATCTAGTTCAATTCTGCTTATAAACCTGACAAGAACAGTAGATCCTCTTCAGTCCAATACACTCTACTTCCTGGGAACAGACGCCAGTGCTATTTGTCCTGTGTATGGCAATGGCAGCGCAATAGTGACTCTTCTTACCAGAAACAACTCTTGCTCCTAGGACCAGAAACTGCATGGGATTCAACTCCATTTAGGACTGGGAAACAAACACTAGCTTGCCTTACAAGAAACACACTCTGCTTTTGAGAAAAGAGCCCTCTTCTACTCTAAAGTGTTTCCTGTTGGGCCAGAACAGTGAGCTTGCTCAGAACAAAAGAACTGTGCTTCCAACACACACGAACATATCTAGTTCAATTCTGATTAGGAAGCTGACAAGAACATTAGATCCTCTTCAGTCCAATACACTGTACTTGCTGGGAACAGACGCCAGTGCTATTTGTCCTGTGTATATCAATGGCAGCACAATAGTGACTATTCTTACCATAAAAAAACTCTTGCTCGTAGCACCAGAAACTGCATGTGATTCAACTCCATTTAGGACTGGGAAATAATCGCTAGCTCGCCTTACAGGAAACACACTGTGCTTTTGAGAAAAGAGCACTCTTCTAATCTACTGTGTTTCCTATAGGGCCAGAACAGTGAGCTTGCTCAGAACCAAAGAACTGTGCTTCCTACACACGGGCCATATCTAGTTCAACTCTGCTTAGGAAACTGACAAGAACAGTAGCTCCTCTTCAGTCCGATATGCTGTACTTCCTGGGATCAGAAACGAGTGATATTTGCACTGTGTATGGCAATGGGAGCGCAATAGAGACTTTCCTTACCAGAAAACAACTCTCGCTCGTAGGACAAGAAACTGCATGTGATTCAACTCAATTTAGGACTGGGAAACAAATGCTAGCTCGCCTTACATGAAACACACTCTGCTTTTGAGAAAAGAGCACTCTTCTACTCTACTATCTTTCCTATGGGGTCCGAACAGTGAGCTTGCTCAGAACAAAAGAACTGTGCTTCCTACACACACGGGCCATATCTAGTTCAACTCTGCTTAGGAAACTGACAAGAACAGTAGCTCATCTTCAGTCCAATACACTGTACTTGCGGGGAACAGACGCGAGTGCTATTTGCACTGTGTATGGCTATTGGAGCACAATAGTGACTCGTCTTACCAGAAAACAACTCTTGCTCGTAGGACAAAAAACTGCATGTGACTCAACTCCATTTATGAATGGGAACCATCGCTAGCTCGCCTTCCAAGAAACACACTATGCTTTTGAGGAAAGAGCACTCTATACTCTACTGTGCTTTCTATGGGTTCTGAACAGTGAGCTTGCTCAGAACAAAAAAACTGTGCTTCCTACACACACGGCCATATCTAGTTCATGTCTGCTTAGGAACCTGACAAGAACAGTAGATCCTCTTCCATCCAATACACTGTACTTGCTGGGAAAAGACGCCAGTGTTATTTGACCTGTGTATGGAAATGGCAGCTCAATAGTGACTGTTCTTACCAGAAAACAACACTTGCTTGTAGGACCAGAAACTGCATGTGATTCAACTCCATTTAGGAATGGGAAACAAACGCTAGCTCGCCTTACAAGAAACACACTCTGCTTTTGAGAAAAAAGCACTCTTCTACTCTACTGTGTTTCCTATGGTGTCCAAACAGTGAGCTTGCTCAGAAAAAAAGAACTGTGCTTCCCAAACACGCGGGACATATCTCGTTCAACTCTGCTTAGGAAACTGACAAGAACAGTAGCTCCTCTTCAGTCCGATACACTGTACTTGCTGGGAACAGACGTGAGTGCTATTTGCACTGTGTATGGCAATGGGAGCGCAATAGTGACTTTCCTTACCAGAAAACAACTCTTGCTCTTAGGACCAGAAACTGCATCGGATTCAACTCCATATAGGACTGGGAAACAAATGCTAGCTCGCCTTACAAGAAACACAATCTGCTTTTGAGAAAAGAGCACTCTTCTACTCTACTGTGTTTCCTATAGGGCCTGAACAGTGAGCTTGCTCAGAACAAAAGAACTGTGCTTCCTACACACACGGCCATAACTAGTTCAACTCTGCTTAGGAAACTGACAAGAACAGTAGCTCCTATTCAGTCCAATACACTGTACTTGCTGGGAACAGACGCGAGTGCTATTTGCACTGTGTATGTCAATGGGAGCGCAATAGTGACTTTCCTTACCAGAAAACAACTCTTGCTCGTAGGACCAGAAACTGTATGTGATTCAACTCCATTTAGGATTGGGAAACAAATGCTAATTCGCCTTACAAGAAACACAATCTGCTTTAGAGAAAAGAGCACTCTTCTACTCTACTGTGTTTCCTATGGGGTCCGAACAGTGAGCTTGCTCAGAACAAAAAAACTGTGCTTCCTACACACACGGCCATATCTAGTTCAATTCTGCTTATAAACCTGACAAGAACAGTAGATCCTCTTCAGTCCAATACACTCTACTTCCTGGGAACAGACGCCAGTGCTATTTGTCCTGTGTATGGCAATGGCAGCGCAATAGTGACTCTTCTTACCAGAAACAACTCTTGCTCCTAGGACCAGAAACTGCATGGGATTCAATTCCATTTAGGACTGGGAAACAAACGCTAGCTCGCCTTACAAGAAACACACTCTGCTTTTGAGAAAAGAGCACTCTTCTACTCTACTATGTTTCCTATGGGGTCCAAACAGTGAGCTTGCTCAGAACAAAAGAACTGTGATTCCTACACACACCGACCATATCTAGTTCAACTCTCCTTAGGAAACTGACAAGAACAGTAGCTCCTGTTCAGTCCAATACACTGCACTTGCTGGGAACAGACGCGAGTGCTATTTGCACTGTGTATGGCAATGGGAGCACAATAGTAACTTTCCTTACCAGAAAACAACTCTTGCTCATAGGACCGGAAACTGCCTGTGACTGAACTCCATTTAGGACTGGGAAACAAACGCTAGCTCGCCTTACAAGAAACACACTCTGCTTTTGAGAAAAGAGCACTATGCTACTCTACTGTGATTCCTATGAGGTCCAAACAGTGAGCTTGCTCAGAACAAAAAAAACCGTGATTCCTACACACACCGCCACACCTAGTTCAATTCTGCTTAGGAACCTGACAAGAAAAGTAGATCCTCTTCAGTCCAATACACTGTACTTGCTGGGAACAGACAACAGTGCTATTTGTCCTGTGTATGGCAATGGCAGCGCAATAGTGACTCTTCTTACCATATAACAACTCTTGCTCGTAGTTCCAGAAACTGCATGTGATTCAACTCCAATTTGGACTGGGAAACAAACGCTAGCTCGCCTTACAAGAAACACACTCTGCTTTTGAGAAAAGAGCACTCTTCTACTCTACTGTGTTTCCTATGGGGTCCAAACAGTGAGCTTGCTCAGAACAAAAGAACTGTGCTTCCTACACACACGGACCATATCTAGTTCAGCTCTGCTTAGGAAACTGACAAGAACAGTAGCTCCTCTTCAGTCCAATACACTGTACTTGCTGGGAACAGACGCCAGTGCTATTTGTCCTGTGTAGGGCAATGGCAGCGCAATAATGTCTCTTCTTACCAGAAAACAACTCTTGCTCGTAGGACCAGAAACTGCATGGGATTCAACTCCATTTAGGACTGGGAAACAAACGCTAGCTCGCCTTACAAGAAACACACTCTGCTTTTGAGAAAAGAGCACTATGCTACTCTACTGTGATTCCTATGAGGTCCAAACAGTGAGCTTGGTCAGAACAAAAAAAAACGTGATTCCTACACACACCGCCACACCTAGTTCAATTCTGCTTAGGAACCTGACAAGAAAAGTAGATCCTCTTCAGTCCAATACACTGTACTTGCTGGGAACAGACAACAGTGCTATTTGTCCTGTGTATGGCAATGGCAGCGCAATAGTGACTCTTCTTACCATATAACAACTCTTGCTCGTAGTTCCAGAAACTGCATGTGATTCAACTCCAATTTGGACTGGGAAACAAACGCTAGCTCGCCTTACAAGAAACACACTCTGCTTTTGAGAAAAGAGCACTCTTCTACTCTACTGTGTTTCCTATGGGGTCCAAACAGTGAGCTTGCTCAGAACAAATGAACTGTGCTTCCTACACACACGGACCATATCTAGTTCAGCTCTGCTTAGGAAACTGACAAGAACAGTAGCTCCTCTTCAGTCCAATAAACTGTACTTGCTGGGAACAGACGCCAGTGCTATTTGTCCTGTGTAGGGCAATGGCAGCGCAATAATGTCTCTTCTTACCAGAAAACAACTCTTGCTCGTAGGACCAGAAACTGCATGGGATTCAACTCCATTTAGGACTGGGAAACAAACGCTAGCTCGCCTTACAAGAAACACACTCTGCTTTTGAGAAAAGAGCACTCTTCTACTCTACTGAGTTTCCTATGGGGTCCAAACAGTGAGCTTGCTCAGAACAAAAGAACTCTGCTTCCTACACACACCGACCATATCTAGTTCAACTCTGCTTAGGAAACTGATAAGAACAGTAGCTCCTATTCAGTCCAATACACTGTACTTCCTGGGAACAGACGCTAGTGCTATTTGCACTGTGTATGGCAATGGGAGCACAATAGTAACTTTCCTTACCAGAAAACAACTCTTGCTCATAGGACCGGAAACTCCCTGTGATTGAACTCCATTTAGGACTAGTAAACAAACAGTAGCTCGCCTTACAAGAAACACACTCTGCTTTTGAGAATAGAGCACTCTTCTACTCTACTGTGTTTCCTATGAGGTCCGAACAGTGAGCTTGATCAGAACAAAAAAAAACGTGCTTCCTACACACACCGCCACACCTAGTTCAATTCTGATTAGGAACCTGACAAGAACAGTAGATCCTCTTCAGTCCAATACACTGTACTCCTGGGAACAGACAACAGTGCTATTTGTCCTGTGTATGGCAATGGCAGCGCAATAGTGACTCTTCTTACCATAAAACAACTCTTGCTCTGATTTAGAGAAAAAAGCACTCTTCTACTCTATTGTGTTTCCTAAGAGGTCTGAACAGTGAACTTGCTCAAACCAAAAGAACTGTGCTTCCTACACACACGGCCATATCTACTTCAACTCTGCTTAGGAACCTGACAAGAACAGTAGATCATCTTCAGTCCAATACACTGTACATACTGGGAACAGACGCGTGTGCTATTTGCCCTGTGTATGACAATGGGAGCACAATAGTGACTCTTCTTAGCAGAAAACAACTCTGGCTCGTAGGACCAGAAACTGCATGTGATTCAACTCCACTTAGGACTGGGAAACAAACACTAACTCGCCTTACAAGAAACACACTCTGATTTAGAGAAAAAAACAGTCTTCTACTCTATTGTGTTTCCTAAGAGGTCCGAACAGTGAACTTGCTCAGAACAAAAGATCTGTGCTTCCTACGCACACGGCCATATCTAGTTCAATTCTGCTTAGGAACCTGACAAGAACAGTAGATCCTCTTCAGTCCAATACACTGTACTGCTGGGAACAGACAACAGTGCTATTAGTCCTGTGTATGGCAATGGCAGCGCAAGAGTGACTCTTCTTACTATAAAACAACTCTTGCTCGTAGGACCAGAAACTGAATGTGATTACACTCCATTTAACACTGGGAAACAAACGCTAGCTCCCCTTACAAGAAACACACTCTGCTTTTGAGAAAAGAGCAATCTTCTACTCTACTGTGTTTCCTATAGGGACAGAACAGTGAGCTTGCTGAGAACAAAAGAACTGTGCTTCCTACACTCGGGCCATATCTAGTTCAACTCTGCTTAGGAAACTGACAAGAACAGTAGCTCCTCTTCAGTCCAATACACTGTACTTGCTGGGAAAGGACGCCAGTGTTATTTGTCCTATGTATGGAAATGGCAGCTCAATAGTGACTCTTCTTACCAGAAAACAACTCTTGCTTGTAGGACCAGAAACTGCATGTGATTCAACTCCATTTAGGACTGGGAAACAAACGCTAGCTCGCCTTACAAGAAACACACTCTGCTTTTCAGAAAAGAGCACTCTTCTACTCTACTGTGTTTCCTATAGTGTCCAAACAGTGAGCTTGCTCAGAACAAAAGAACTGTGCTTCCTAAACACGCGGGACATATCTCGTTCAACTCTGCTTAGGAAACTGACAAGAACAGTAGCTCCTCTTCAGTCCGATACACTGTACTTGCTGGGAACAGACGTGAGTGCTATTTGCACTGTGTATGGCAATGGGAGCGCAATAGTGACTTTCCTTACCAGAAAACAACTCTTGCTCTTAGGACCAGAAACTGCATCGGATTCAACTCCATATAGGACTGGGAAACAAACGCTAGCTCGCCTTACAAGAAACACAATCTGCTTTTGAGAAAAGAGCACTCTTCTACTCTACTGTGTTTCCTATAGGGCCTGAACAGTGAGCTTGCTCAGAAAAAAAGAACTGTGCTTCCTACACACACGGCCATAACTAGTTCAACTCTGCTTAGGAAACTGACAAGAACAGTAGCTCCTATTCAGTCCAATACACTGTACTTGCTGGGAACAGACGCGAGTGCTATTTGCACTGTGTATGTCAATGGGAGCGCAATAGTGACTTTCCTTACCAGAAAACAACTCTTGCTCGTAGGACCAGAAACTGTATGTGATTCAACTCCATTTAGGACTGGGAAACAAATGCTAGCTCGCCTTACAAGAAACACAATCTGCTTTAGAGAAAAGAGCACTCTTCTACTCTACTGTTTTTCCTATGGGGTCCAAACAGTAAGCTTGCTCAGAACAAAAAAACTGTGCTTCCTACACACACGGCCATATCTAGTTCAATTCTGCTTATAAACCTGACAAGAACAGTAGATCCTCTTCAGTCCAATACACTCTACTTCCTGGGAACAGACGCCAGTGCTATTTGTCCTGTGTATGGCAAAGGCAGCGCAATAGTGACTCTTCTTACCAGAAACAACTCTTGCTCCTAGGACCAGAAACTGCATGGGATTCAACTCCATTTAGGACTGGGAAACAAACACTAGCTCGCCTTACAAGAAACACACTCTGCTTTTGAGAAAAGAGCCCTCTTCTACTCTAAAGTGTTTCCTGTTGGGCCAGAACAGTGAGCTTGCTCAGAACAAAAGAACTGTGCTTCCAACACACACGAACATATCTAGTTCAATTCTGATTAGGAAGCTGACAAGAACAGTAGATACTCTTCAGTCCAATACACTGTACTTGCTGGGAACAGACGCCAGTGATATTTGTCCTGTGTATATCAATGGCAGCGCAATAGTGACTATTCTTACCATAAAAAAACTCTTGCTCGTAGCACCAGAAACTGCATGTGATTCAACTCCATTTAGAACTGGGAAACAAACGCTAGCAAGCCTTACAAGAAACACACTCTGCTTTATTGAAAAGAGCACTCTTCTACTCTACTGTGTTTCCTATAGGGCCAGAACAGTGAGCTTGCTCAGAACCAAAGAACTGTGCTTCCTACACACGGGCCATATCTAGTTCAACTCTGCTTAGGAAACTGAC
This sequence comes from Peromyscus eremicus, assembly GCF_949786415.1. Classification (NCBI taxonomy): domain Eukaryota; kingdom Metazoa; phylum Chordata; class Mammalia; order Rodentia; family Cricetidae; genus Peromyscus; species Peromyscus eremicus. Next base: position 63,788 of record NW_026735369.1, read on the forward strand.
AAGAACAGTAGCTCCTCTTCAGTCCGATATGCTGTACTTCCTGGGATCAGAAACGAGTGCTATTTGCACTGTGTATGGCAATGGGAGCGCAATAGAGACTTTCCTTACCAGAAAACAACTCTCGCTCGTAGGACAATAAACTGCATGTGATTCAACTCAATTTAGGACTGGGAAACAAATGCTAGCTCGCCTTACATGAAACACACTCTGCTTTTGAGAAAAGAGCACTCTTCTACTCTACTATCTTTCCTATGGGGTCCGAACAGTGAGCTTGCTCAGAACAAAAGAACTGTGCTTCCTACACACGGGCCATATCTAGTTCAACTCTTCTTAGGAAACTGACAAGAAAGGTAGCTCATCTTCAGTCCAATACACTGTACTTGCGGGGAACAGACGCGAGTGCTATTTGCACTGTGTATGGCTATTGGAGCACAATAGTGACTCGTCTTACCAGAAAACAACTCTTGCTCGTAGGACAAAAAACTGCATGTGACTCAACTCCATTTATGAATGGGAACCATCGCTAGCTCGCCTTCCAAGAAACACACTCTGCTTTTGAGGAAAGAGCACTCTATACTCTACTGTGCTTTCTATGTGTTCTGAACAGTGAGCTTGCTCAGAACAAAAAAAACTGTGCTTCCTACACACACGGCCATATGTAGTTCATGTCTGCTTAGGAACCTGACAAGAACAGTAGATCCTCTTCCATCCAATACACTGTACTTGCTGGGAAAAGACGCCAGTGTTATTTGACCTGTGTATGGAAATGGCAGCTCAATAGTGACTCTTCTTACCAGAAAACAACACTTGCTTGTAGGACCAGAAACTGCATGTGATTCAACTCCATTTAGGACTGGGAAACAAACGCTAGCTCGCCTTACAAGAAACACACTCTGCTTTTGAGAAAAGAGCACTCTTCTACTCTACTGTGTTTCCTATGGTGTCCAAACAGTGAGCTTGCTCAGAAAAAAAGAACTGTGCTTCCCAAACACGCGGGACATATCTCGTTCAACTCTGCTTAGGAAACTGACAAGAACAGTAGCTCCTCTTCAGTCCGATACACTGTACTTGCTGGGAACAGACGTGAGTGCTATTTGCACTGTGTATGGCAATGGGAGCGCAATAGTGACTTTCCTTACCAGAAAACAACTCTTGCTCTTAGGACCAGAAACTGCATCGGATTCAACTCCATATAGGACTGGGAAACAAACGCTAGCTCGCCTTACAAGAAACACAATCTGCTTTTGAGAAAAGAGCACTCTTCTACTCTACTGTGTTTCCTATAGGGCCTGAACAGTGAGCTTGTTCAGAACAAAAGAACTGTGCTTCCTACACACACGGCCATAACTAGTTCAACTCTGCTTAGGGAACTGACAAGAACAGTAGCTCCTATTCAGTCCAATACACTGTACTTGCTGGGAACAGACACGAGTGCTATTTGCACTGTGTATGTCAATGGGAGGGCAATAGTGACTTTCCTTACCAGAAAACAACTCTTGCTCGTAGGACCAGAAACTGTATGTGATTCAACTCCATTTAGGATTGGGAAACAAATGCCAGCTCGCCTTACAAGAAATACACTCTGCTTTTGAGAAAAGAGCACTGCTGTGGGATGTATGGCAAATGTGTTGCTAATTAATCAATAAAACACTGATTGGCTGTTGGCTAAGCAGGAAGTGTAGGCGGGGCAAGGAGGAGAATAAAGCGGGGAAGTGGAAGGCTGAGAGAGAGACACTGCCAGCCGCCATCAGGACAAGGAAGATGTAAGGTACCAGTAAGCCATGAGCCATGTGGCAAAGTAAAAATTAATAGAAATCGGCTAAATATAAGAGTAAGAGCTAGACAATAACAGGCCTTAGCTAATGGCCAAGCAGTTTAAATAATGTAAGAGTCTTTGTGTTTATTTTATAAGTGGGCTCTGAGACTGTTGGAACTTGGTGGTGGGAGCTGGAGAGAAATTCTCCAGCAACAAATGGCGTCCAATGTGTTGGCAAGTGTTTCCACCTAAAAACTGAGAAAAAAGATTCTAAAACGGAGCTAAAAACAGCTCCTAGTTGTCTCTTTCAAGCTAGTGGCAGCCTGCGTGTTTGAGCTACTATGGCGTGTTCCTGGCGTGCATGCTTGACCTGCAGTATGGCGCGAATGAGGCCTCTGCAAGTGGCACATTAAGCTGTGTGGTGGATTTAGCCTTTGCTAGTACAAAACAATACAAAACAAAAAAAAGAGATTTCTGGGCTACTCGCTGCTTTGATAGAAGCAGAGACCCACTATTTCTGAGAGTTGATGGCTCCCAGAGCTGGCGGAAAACGTAGCCATGTTGGGAAGCTGAGGTGGGCGGAGCCAGCAGCCACAGCTGCTGCAGTTTAAAGCAATAGATTCACAATAAGACAGATTCAGATGTAATAGTTTACAATGTGTGTAAAAGATACGTAGGCTTGAAAGAGACAAAAAAGGTGATATATAGAGTTATAGAAACAAATACATAGTTTTAAAAAATAAAGTCATTAAAGAGACAGTAAAGGTAGTATAAAAAATAAGCCACGTAAAAATGGATATTACACAGAGAATCTGGATTGTGTTGTCGTTGGGACTTTTAACTGCAGAAAAACATTTGATTGTAAAAGCTGTAGAGTTATGCCAAAATGTATATTTTAAAGATACCTTGACTTCAAAATTTGGATGTAAGGATATGTTGCTTTGGAAAAGAGTCTCTTTTGTTTCCACAGAAAGCCAGAGGCTATGGATTTGTTCAAGATTAAGATACATCAGGTTTGACCAGCCAAGACCCCCTGAAGGTCTCCTATGACACCATGGCCCAGATGATCCAACATCCAGAATGGTTTAAAGGCATCTGGCTCAGACGATACAGCCTCATGGACTATTCCATAATTCTAAATATTTTTTTGTTTCCCCACAAGATACAGCGCCCCCTTCCAGCAGGAAGTAGTAAGAGAAGCTAAGCCCAAATTGACAAATTATATGTAATTTTACTTTGTTAAGGTTAAAACCTTCCTTTTTGAAAAAAAAAAAGGGGGAAGTGCTGTGGGATGTATGGCAAATGTGTTGCTAATTAATCAATAAAACACTGATTGGCCGTTGGCTAGGCAGGAAGTGTAGGCAGTGCAAGGAGGAGAATAAAGCGGGGAAGTGGAAGGCTGAGAGAGAGACACTGCCAGCCGCCATCAGGACAAGGAAGATGTAAGGTACCAGTAAGCCATGACCCATGTGGCAAAGAAAAGATTAATAGAAATGGGCTAAATATAAGAGTAAGAGCTAGACAATAACAGGCCTGAGCTAATGGCCAAGCAGTTTAAATAATGTAAGAGTCTGTGTGTTTATTTTATAAGTGGGCTCTGAGACTGGCGGGACTTGGTGGTGGGAGCTGGAGAGAAATTCTCCAGCAACAGAGCACTCTTCTACTCTACTGTGTTTCCTATGGGGTCCAAACAGTGAGCTTGCTCAGAACAAAAGAACTGTGCTTCCTACACACATGGACCATATCTAGTTGAACTCTGCTTAGGAAACTGACAAGAACAGTAGCTCCTATTCAGTCCAATACACTGTACTTGCTGGGAACAGACGCGAGTGCTATTTGCACTGTGTATGGAATTTGGAGAGCAATAGTGACTCTTCTTACCAGAAAACAACTCTTGCTCATAGGAACAAAAACTGCCTGTGACTCAACTCCATTTATGACTGGGAAACAAATGTGAGCTCGCCTTACAAGAAACACACTCTGCTTTTGAGAAAAGAGCACTCTTCTACTCTTCTGTGTTTCCTATAGGGCCAAAACAGTGAGCTTGCTCAGAAAAAAAGAACTGTGCTTCCTACACACACGGGCCATATCTAGTTCAACTCTGCTTAGGAAACTGACAAGAACAGTAGCTCCTCTTCAGTCCGATACACTGTAATAGCTGGGAACACATGCGAGTGCTATTTGCACTGTGTATGTCAATGGGAGCGCAATAGTGACTTTCCTTACCAGAAAACAACTCTTGCTCGTAGAACCAGAAACTGCATGTGATTCAACTCCATTTAGGACTGGGAAACAAATGCTAGCTCGCCTTACATGAAACACACACTGCTTTTGAGAAAAGAGTACTCTTCTACTCTACTGTGTTTCCTATGGGGTCCGAAAAGTGAGCTTGCTCAGAACAAAAGAACTGTGCTTTCTACACACACGGGCCATATCTAGTTCACCTCTGCTTAGGAAACTGACATGAACAGTAGATCCTCTTCCGTCCAATACACTGTACTTGCTGGGAACAGATGCAAGTGATATTTGCACTGTGTATGGCAATGGGAGTGCAATAGTGACTCTTCTTACCAGAAAAAAACTCTTGCTCGTAGGACCAAAAACTGCATGTGTCTCAACTCCATTTAGGACTGGGAAAGAAACGCTAGCTCGCCTTACAAGAAAAACATTCGGCTTTTGAGAAAAGAGCATTCTTCTAATATACTGTGTTTCCTATAGGGCCAGAACAGTGAGCTTCTTCAGAACAAAAGAACTGTGCTTCCTGAACACATGGGCCATATCTATTCAATTCTGCTTAGGAAACTCACAAGAACAGTAGATCCTCTTCAGTCCAATACACTGTACATGCTGGGAACATACGCCAGTACTATTTGCCCTGTGTATGACAATGGGAGCACAATAGTGACTCTTCTTACCAGAAAACAACTCTTGCTCCTAGGTCCAGAAACTGCATGTGATTCAACTCCATTTAAGACTGGGAAACAAACGCTAGCTCGCCTTACAAGAAAAACACTCTGCTTTTGAGAAAAGAGCACTCTTCTACTCTTCTGTGTTTCCTATAGGGCCAGAACAGTGAGCTTGATCAGAACAAAAGAACTGTGCTTCCTTCACACGGGCCATATCTAGTTCAATTCGGCTTAGGAAACTGACAAGAACAGTAGCTCCTCTTCAGTCCGATACATTGTACTTGCTGGGAACGGACCGAGTGCTATTTGCACTATGTATGGTAATGGGAGCGCAATAGTGACTTTCCTTACCAGAAAACAACTCTTGCTCGTAGGACCAGACACAGCATGTGATTCAACTCCATTTAGGACTGGGAAACAAATGCTAGCTCGTCTTATATGAAACACACTCTGCTTTTGAGAAAAGAGCACTCTTCTACTCTACTGTGTTTCCTATGGGGTCCAAACAGTGAGCTTGCTCAGAACAAAAGAACTGTGCTTCCTACACATGGACCATATCTAGTTCAACTCTGCTTAGGAAACTGACAAGAACAGTAGCTCCTATTCAGTCCAATACACTGTACTTGCTGGGAACAGACGCGAGTGCTATTTGCACTGTGTATGGAATTTGGAGCGCAATAGTGACTCTTCTTACCAGAAAACAACTCTTGCTCGTAGGAACAAAAACTGCCTGTGACTCAACTCCATTTATGACTGGGAAACAAACGCTAGCTCGCCTTACAAGAAACACACTCTGCTTTTGAGAAAAGAGCACTCTTCTACTCTTCTGTGTTTCCTATAGGGCCAAAACAGTGAGCTTGCTCAGAAAAAAAGAACTGTGCTTCCTACACACACGGGCCATATCTAGTTCAACTCTGCTTAGGAAACTGACAAGAACAGTAGCTCCTCTTCAGTCCGATACACTGTAATAGCTGGGAACACACGCGAGTGCTATTTGCACTGTGTATGTCAATGGGAGCGCAATAGTGACTTTCCTTACCAGAAAACAACTCTTGCTCGTAGAACCAGAAACTGCATGTGATTCAACTCCATTTAGGACTGGGAAACAAATGCTAGCTCGCCTTACATGAAACACACACTGCTTTTGAGAAAAGAGCACTCTTCTACTCTACTGTGTTTCCTATGGGGTCCGAAAAGTGAGCTTGCTCAGAACAAAAGAACTGTGCTTTCTACACACACGGGCCATATCTAGTTCACCTCTGCTTAGGAAACTGACATGAACAGTAGATCCTCTTCCGTCCAATACACTGTACTTGCTGGGAACAGATGCAAGTGATATTTGCACTGTGTATGGCAATGGGAGTGCAATAGTGACTCTTCTTACCAGAAAAAAACTCTTGCTCGTAGGACCAAAAACTGCATGTGTCTCAACTCCATTTAGGACAGGGAAACAAACGCTAGCTCGCCTTACATGAAAAACACTCTGCTTTTGAGAAAAGAGCATTCTTCTACTCTTCTGTGTTTCCTATAGGGCCAGAACAGTGAGCTTCTTCAGAACAAAAGAACTGTGCTTCCTGCACACATGGGCCATATCTATTCAATTCTGCTTAGGAAACTGACAAGAACAGTAGATCCTCTTCAGTCCAATACACTGTACATGCTGGGAACAGACGCCAGTACTATTTGCCCTGTGTATGACAATGGGAGCACAATAGTGACTCTACTTACCAGAAAACAACTCTTGCTCCTAGGACCAGAAACTGCATGTGATTCAACTCCATTTAAGACTGGGAAACAAACGCTAGCTCGCCTTACAAGAAAAACACTCTGCTTTTGAGAAAAGAGCACTCTTCTACTCTTCTGTGTTTCCTATAGGGCCAGAACAGTGAGCTTGCTCAGAACAAAAGAACTGTGCTTCCTAAACACGCGGGCCATATCTCGTTCAACTTTGCTTAGGAAACTGACAAGAACAGTAGCTCCTCTTCAGTCCGATACACTGTACTTGCTGGGAACAGACGTGAGTGCTATTTGCACTGTGTATGGCAATGGGAGCACAATAGTGACTTTCCTTACCAGAAAACAACTCTTGCTCGTAGGAAAAGAAACTGCATCGGATTCAACTCCATATAGGACTGGGAAACAAACGCTAGCTCGCCTTACAAGAAACACACTCTGCTTTTGAGAAAAGAGCACTCTTCTACTCTACTGTGTTTCCTATAGGGCCAGAACAGAGAGCTTGCTCAGAACAAAAGAACTGTGCTTCCTACACACGGGCCATATCTAGTTCAACTCTGCTTAGGAAACTGACAAGAACAGTAGCTCCTCTTCAGTCCGACACACTGTACTTGCTGGGAACAGACGCGAGTGCTATTTGCACTGTGTATGGCAATGGGAGCGCAATAGTGACTTTCCTTACCAGAAAACAACTCTTGCTCTTAGGACCAGAAACTGCATGGGATTCAACTCCATTTAGGACTGGCAAACAAAAGCTAGCTCGCCTTACAAGAAACACACTCTGCTTTAGAGAAAAGAGCACTCTTCTACTCTACTGTGTTTCCTAAGGGGTCCAAACAGTGAGCTTGCTCAGAACAAAAGAACTGTGCTTCCTACACACACGGACCATATGTAGTTCAACTCTGCTTAGGAAACTGACAAGAACAGTAGCTCCTCTTCAGTCCAATACAATGTACTTGCTGGGAACAGACGCGAGTGCTATTTGCACTGTGTATGGCAATGAGAACGCAATAGTGACTTTCCTTACCAGAAAACAACTCTTGCTCTTAGGACCACAAACTGCATGTGATTCAACGCCATTTAGGACTGGGAAACAAATGCTAGCTCGCCTTACAAAACACACTCTGCTTTTGCGAAAAGAGCACTCTTCTACTCTACTGTGTTTCCTATAGGGCCAGAACATTGAGCTTGCTCAGAACATAATAACTGTGCTTCCTAGACACACGGGCCATATCTAGTTCAACTCTGCTTAGGAAACTGACAAGAACAGTAGCTCCTCCTCAGTCCAATACACTGTAATTTCTGGGAACAGACGGGAGTGCTATTTGCACTGTGTATGGCAATGGGAGCACAAAAATGACTTTCCTTACCAGAAAACAACTCTTGCTCGTAGGACCAGATACTGCATGTGATTCAACTCCATTTAGGACTGGGAAACAAACTCTAGCTCGCCTTACAAGAAACACACTCTGGTTTTGAGAAAAGAGCACTCTTCTATTCTACTGTGTTTCCTATGGGGTCCGAACAGTGAGCTTGCTCAGAACAAAAGAACTGTGCTTCCTACACACATGGACCATATCTAGTTCAACTCTGCTGAGGAAACTGACAAGAACAGTAGCTCCTCTTCAGTCCGATACACTCTAATTCCTGGGAACAGACGCGAGTGCTATTTGCACTGTGTATGGCAATAAGAGCGCAATAGTGACTTTCCTTACCAGAAAACATCTCTTGCTCGTAGGACCTGAAACTGCATGTGATTCAACTCCATTTAGGACTGGGAAACAAACTCTAACTCGCCTTACAAGAAACACACTCTGCTTTTGAGAAAAGAGCACTCTTCTACTCTACTGTGTTTCCTATAGGGCCAGAACAGTGAGGTTGCTCAGAACAAATGACCTGTGCTTCCTAGACACACGGGCCTTATCTAGTTCAACTCTGCTTAGGAAACTGAGAAGAATAGTAGATCCTCTTCAGTCCAATACACTGTACTTGCTGGGAACAGACGCCAGTGCTATTTGTCCTGTGTATATCAATGGCAGCACAATAGTGACTCTTCTTACCATAAAAAAACTCTTGCTCCTAGCACCAGAAACTGCATGTGATTCAACTCCATTTAGGACTGGGAAACAAACGCTAGCTCGCCTTACAAGAAACACACTCTGCTTTATTGAAAAGAGCACTCTTCTACTCTACTGTGTTTCCTATAGGGCCAGAACAGTGAGCTTGCTCAGAACCAAAGAACTGTGCTTCCTACACACACGGGCCATACCTAGTTCAACTCTGCTTAGGAAACTGACAAGAACAGTAGCTCCTCTTCAGTCCGATATGCTGTACTTCCTGGGATCAGAAACGAGTGCTATTTGCACTGTGTATGGCAATGGGAGCGCAATAGAGACTTTCCTTACCAGAAAACAACTCTCGCTCGTAGGACCAGAAACTGCATGTGATTCAACTCAATTTAGGACTGGGAAACAAATGCTAGCTCGCCTTACATGAAACACACTCTGCTTTTGAGAAAAGACCACTCTTCTACTCTACTGTGTTTCCTATGGGGTCCGAACAGTGAGCTTGCTCAGAACAAAAGAACTGTGCTTCCTACACACATGGGCCATATCTAGTTCAACTCTGCTTAGGAAACTGACAAGAACAGTAGCTCCTCTTCAGTCCAATACACTGTATTTGCGGGGAACAGACGCGAGTGCTATTTGCACTGTGTATGGCTATTGGAGCACAATAGTGCCTCGTCTTACCAGAAAACAACTCTTGCTCGTAGGACAAAAAACTGCATGTGACTCAACTCAATTTATGACTGGGAACCATCGCTAGCTCGCCTTCCAAGAAACACACTCTGCTTTTGAGGAAAGAGCACTCTATACTCTACTGTGCTTTCTATGGGTTCTGAACAGTGAGCTTGCTCAGAACAAAAAAACTGTGCTTCCTACACACACGGCCATATCTAGTTCAAGTCTGCTTAGGAACCTGACAAGAACAGTAGATCCTCTTCCATCCAATACACTGTACTTGCTGGGAAAAGACGCCAGTGTTATTTGTCCTGTGTATGGAAATGGCAGCTCAATAGTGACTCTTCTTACCAGAAAACAACTCTTGCTTGTAGGACCAGAAACTGCATGTGATTCAACTCCATTTAGGACTGGGAAACAAACGCTAGCTAGCCTTACAAGAAACACACTCTGCTTTTGAGAAAAGAGCACTCTTCTACTCTACTGTGTTTCCTATGGTGTCCAAACAGTGAGCTTGCTCAGAAGAAAAGAACTGTGCTTCCTAAACACGCGGGACATATCTCGTTCAACTCTGCTTAGGAAACTGACAAGAACAGTAGCTCCTCTTCAGTCTGATACACTGTATTTGCTTGGAACAGACGTGAGTGCTATTTGCACTGTGTATGGCAATGGGAGCGCAATAGTGACTTTCCTTACCAGAAAACAACTCTTGCTCTTAGGACCAGAAACTGCATCGGATTCAACTTCATATAGGACTGGGAAACAAACGCTAGCTCGCCTTACAAGAAACACAATCTGCTTTTGAGAAAAGAGCACTCTTCTACTCTACTGTGTTTCCTATAGGGCCTGAACAGTGAGCTTGCTCAGAACAAAAGAACTGTGCTTCCTACACACATGGACCATATCTAGTTCAACTCTGCTTAGGAAACTGACAAGAACAGTAGCTCCTCTTCAGTCCGATACACTGTAATTCCTGGGAACAGACGCGAGTGCTATTTGCACTGTGTATGGCAATAAGAGCGCAATAGTGACTTTCCTTACCAGAAAACATCTCTTGCTCGTAGGACCTGAAACTGCATGTGATTCAACTCCATTTAGGACTGGGAAACAAACTCTAGCTCGCCTTACAAGAAACACACTCTGCTTTTGAGAAAAGAGCACTCTTCTACTCTACTGTGTTTCCTATAGGGCCAGAACAGTGAGGTTGCTCAGAACAAATGACCTGTGCTTCCTAGACACACGGGCCTTATCTAGTTCAACTCTGCTTAGGAAACTGAGAAGAATAGTAGATCCTCTTCAGTCCAATACACTGTACTTGCTGGGAACAGACGCCAGTGCTATTTGTCCTGTGTATATCAATGGCAGCACAATAGTGACTCTTCTTACCATAAAAAAACTCTTGCTCCTAGCACCAGAAACTGCATGTGATTCAACTCCATTTAGGACTGGGAAACAAACGCTAGCTCGCCTTACAAGAAACACACTCTGCTTTATTGAAAAGAGCACTCTTCTACTCTACTGTGTTTCCTATAGGGCCAGAACAGTGAGCTTGCTCAGAACCAAAGAACTGTGCTTCCTACACACACGGGCCATACCTAGTTCAACTCTGCTTAGGAAACTGACAAGAACAGTAGCTCCTCTTCAGTCCGATATGCTGTACTTCCTGGGATCAGAAACGAGTGCTATTTGCACTGTGTATGGCAATGGGAGCGCAATAGAGACTTTCCTTACCAGAAAACAACTCTCGCTCGTAGGACCAGAAACTGCATGTGATTCAACTCAATTTAGGACTGGGAAACAAATGCTAGCTCGCCTTACATGAAACACACTCTGCTTTTGAGAAAAGACCACTCTTCTACTCTACTGTGTTTCCTATGGGGTCCGAACAGTGAGCTTGCTCAGAACAAAAGAACTGTGCTTCCTACACACATGGGCCATATCTAGTTCAACTCTGCTTAGGAAACTGAAAGAACAGTAGCTCCTCTTCAGTCCAATACACTGTATTTGCAGGGAACAGACGCGAGTGCTATTTGCACTGTGTATGGCTATTGGAGCACAATAGTGCCTCGTCTTACCAGAAAACAACTCTTGCTCGTAGGACAAAAAACTGCATGTGACTCAACTCAATTTATGACTGGGAACCATCGCTACCTCGACTTCCAAGAAACACACTCTGCTTTTGAGGAAAGAGCACTCTATACTCTACTGTGCTTTCTATGGGTTCTGAACAGTGAGCTTGCTCAGAACAAAAAAACTGTGCTTCCTACACACACGGCCATATCTAGTTCAAGTCTGCTTAGGAACCTGACAAGAACAGTAGATCCTCTTCCATCCAATACACTGTACTTGCTGGGAAAAGACGCCAGTGTTATTTGTCCTGTGTATGGAAATGGCAGCTCAATAGTGACTCTTCTTACCAGAAAACAACTCTTGCTTGTAGGACCAGAAACTGCATGTGATTCAACTCCATTTAGGACTGGGAAACAAACGCTAGCTAGCCTTACAAGAAACACACTCTGCTTTTGAGAAAAGAGCACTCTTCTACTCTACTGTGTTTCCTATGGTGTCCAAACAGTGAGCTTGCTCAGAAGAAAAGAACTGTGCTTCCTAAACACGCGGGACATATCTCGTTCAATTCTGCTTAGGAAACTGACAAGAACAGTAGCTCCTCTTCAGTCTGATACACTGTACTTGCTGGGAACAGACGTGAGTGCTATTTGCACTGTGTATGGCAATGGGAGCGCAATAGTGACTTTCCTTACCAGAAAACAACTCTTGCTCTTAGGACCAGAAACTGCATCGGATTCAACTTCATATAGGACTGGGAAACAAACGCTAGCTCGCCTTACAAGAAACACAATCTGCTTTTGAGAAAAGAGCACTCTTCTACACTACTGTGTTTCCTATAGGGCCTGAACAGTGAGCTTGCTCAGAACAAAAGAACTGTGCTTCCTACACACACGGCCATAACTAGTTCAACTCTGCTTAGGAAACTGACAAGAACAGTAGCTCCTCTTCAGTCCGATACACTGTACTTGCTGGGAACAGACGCGAGTGCTATTTGCACTGTGTATGTCAATGGGAGCGCAATAGTGACTTTCCTTACCAGAAAACAACTCTTGCTCGTAGGACCAGAAACTGTATGTGATTCAACTCCATTTAGGACTGGGAAACAAATGCTAGCTCTCCTTACAAGAAACACAATCTGCTTTAGAGAAAAGAGCACTCTTCTACTCTACTGTGTTTCCTATGGGGTCCGAACAGTGAGCTTGCTCAGAACAAAAAAACTGTGCTTCCTACACACACGGCCATATCTAGTTCAATTCTGCTTATAAACCTGACAAGAACAGTAGCTCCTATTCAGTCCAATACACTGTACTTGCTGGGAACAGACGCGAGTGCTATTTGCACTGTGTATGTCAATGGGAGCGCAATAGTGACTTTCCTTACCAGAAAACAACTCTTGCTCGTAGGACCAGAAACTGTATGTGATTCAACTCCATTTAGGACTGGGAAACAAATGCTAGCTCGCCTTACAAGAAACACAATCTGCTTTAGAGAAAAGAGCACGCTTCTACTCTACTGTGTTTCCTATGGGGTCCGAACAGTGAGCTTGCTCAGAACAAAAAAACTGTGCTTCCTACACACACGGCCATATCTAGTTCAATTCTGCTTATAAACCTGACAAGAACAGTAGATCCTCTTCAGTGCAATACTCTCTACTTCCTGGGAACAGACGCCAGTGCTATTTGTCCTGTGTATGGCAATGGCAGCGCAATAGTGACTCTTCTTACCAGAAACAACTCTTGCTCCTAGGACCAGAAACTGCATGTGATTCAACTCCATTTAGGACTGGGAAACAAACTCTAGCTCGCCTTACAAGAAACACAATCTGCTTTTGAGAAAAGAGCACTCTTCTACTCTAAAGTGTTTCCTGTAGGGCCAGAAGAGTGAGCTTGCACAGAACAAAAGAACTGTGCTTCCAACACACACGGCCATATCTAGTTCAATTCTGATTGGGAACCTGAAAAGAACAGTAGATCCTCTTCAGTCCAATACACTGTACTTGCTGGGAACAGACGCCAGTGCTATTTGTCCTGTGTATATCAGTGGCAGCGCAATAGTGACTATTCTTACCATAAAAAAACTCTTGCTCGTAGCACCAGAAACTGCATGTGATTCAACTCCATTTAGGACTGGGAAACAAACGCTAGCTCGCCTTACAAGAAACACACTCTGCTTTATTGAAAAGAGCACTCTTCTACTCTACTGTGTTTCCTATAGGGCCAGAACAGTGAGCTTGCTCAGAACCAAAGAACTGTGCTTCCTACACACGGGCCATATCTAGTTCAACTCTGCTTAGGAAACTGACAAGAACAGTAGCTCCTCTTCAGTCCAATATGCTTTACTTCCTGGGATCAGAAACGAGTGCTATTTGCACTGTGTATGGAAATGGGAGCGCAATAGAGACTTTCCTTACCAGAAAACAACTCTCGCTCGTAGGACCAGAAACTGCATGTGATTCAACTCAATTTAGGACTGGGAAACAAATGCTAGCTCGCCTTACATGAAACACACTCTGCTTTTGAGAAAAGAGCACTCTTCTACTCTACTGTGTTTCCTATGTGGTCCAAACAGTGAGCTTGCTGAGAACAAAAGAACTGTGCTTCCTACACACACGGGCCATATCTAGTTCAACTCTGCTTAGGAAACTGACAAGAACAGTAGCTCCTCTTCAGTCCAATACACTGTATTTGCGGGGAACAGACGCGAGTGCTATTTGCACTGTGTATGGTTATTGGAGCACAATAGTGACTCGTCTTACCAGAAAACAACTCTTGCTCGTAGGACAAAAAACTGCATGTGACTCAACTCAATTTATGACTGGGAACCATCGCTAGCTCGCCTTCCAAGAAACACACTCTGCTTTTGAGGAAAGAGCACTCTATACTCTACTGTGCTTTCTATGGTTTCTGAACAGTGAGCTTGCTCAGAACAAAAAAACTGTGCTTCCTACACACACGTCCATATCTATTTCAAGTCTGCTTAGGAACCTGACAAGAACAGTAGATCCTCTTCCATCCAATACACTGTACTTGCTGGGAAAAGACGCCAGTGTTATTTGTCCTGTGTATGGAAATGGCAGCTCAATAGTGACTCTTCTTACCAGAAAACAACTCTTGCTTGTAGGACCAGAAACGGCATGTGATTCAACTCCATTTAGGACTGGGAAACAAACGCTAGCTCGCCTTACAAGAAACACACTCTGCTTTTGAGAAAAGAGCACTCTTCTACTCTACTGTGTTTCCTATGGTGTCCAAACAGTGAGCTTGCTCAGAACAAAAGAACTGTGCTTCCTAAACACGCGGGACATATCTCGTTCAACTCTGCTTAGGAAACTGACAAGAACAGTATCTCCTCTTCAGTCTGATACACTGTACTTGCTGGGAACAGACGTGAGTGCTATTTGCACTGTGTATGGCAATGGGAGCGCAATAGTGACTTTCCTTACCAGAAAACAACTCTTGCTCTTAGGACCAGAAACTGCATTGGATTCAACTTCATATAGGACTGGGAAACAAACGCTAGCTCGCCTTACAAGAAACACAATCTGCTTTTGAGAAAAGAGCACTCTTCTACTCTACTGTGTTTCCTATAGGGCCTGAACAGTGAGCTTGCTCAGAACAAAAGAACTGTGCTTCCTACACACACGGCCATAACTAGTTCAACTCTGCTTAGGAAACTGACAAGAACAGTAGCTCCTATTCAGTCCAATACACTGTACTTGCTGGGAACAAACGCGAGGGCTATTTGCACTGTGTATGTCAATGGGAGCACAATAGTGACTTTCCTTACCAGAAAACAACTCTTGCTCGTAGGACCAGAAACTGTATGTGATTCAACTCCATTTAGGACTGGGAAACAAATGCTAGCTCGCCTTACAAGAAACACAATCTGCTTTTGAGAGAAGAGCACTCTTCTACTCTACTGTGTTTCCTATGGGGTCCGAACAGTGAGCTTGCTCAGAACAAAAAAACTGTGCTTCCTACACACACGGCCATATCTAGTTCAATTCTGCTTATAAACCTGACAAGAACAGTAGATCCTCTTCAGTGCAATACACTCTACTTCCTGGGAACAGACGCCAGTGCTATTTGTCCTGTGTATGGCAATGGCAGCGCAATAGTGACTCTTCTTACCAGAAACAACTCTTGCTCCTAGGACCAGAAACTGCATGGGATTCAACTCCATTTAGGACTGGGAAACAAACTCTAGCTCGCCTTACAAGAAACGCACTCTGCTTTTGAGAAAAGAGCACTCTTCTACTCTAAAGTGTTTCCTGTAGGGCCAGAAGAGTGAGCTTGCTCAGAACAAAAGAACTGTGCTTCCAACACACACGGCCATATCTAGTTCAATTCTGATTGGGAACCTGACAAGAACAGTAGATCCTCTTCAGTCCAATACACTGTACTTGCTGGGAACAGACGCCAGTGCTATTTGTCCTGTGTATATCAGTGGCAGCGCAATAGTGACTATTCTTACCATAAAAAAACTCTTGCTCGTAGCACCAGAAACTGCATGTGATTCAACTCCATTTAGGACTGGGAAACAAACGCTAGCTCGCCTTACAAGAAACACACTCTGCTTTATTGAAAAGAGCACTCTTCTACTCTACTGTGTTTCCTATAGGGCCAGAACAGTGAGCTTGCTCAGAACCAAAGAACTGTGCTTCCTACACACGGGCCATATCTAGTTCAACTCTGCTTAGGAAACTGACAAGAACAGTAGCTCCTCTTCAGTCCAATATGCTGTACTTCCTGGGATCAGAAACGAGTGCTATTTGCACTGTGTATGGCAATGGGAGCGCAATAGAGACTTTCCTTACCAGAAAACAACTCTCGCTCGTAGGACCAGAAACTGCATGTGATTCAACTCAATTTAGGACTGGGAAACAAATGCTAGCTCGCCTTACATGAAACACACTCTGCTTTTGAGAAAAGACCACTCTTCTACTCTACTGTGTTTCCTATGGGGTCCAAACAGTGAGCTTACTCAGAACAAAAGAACTGTGCTTCCTACACACACGGGCCATATCTAGTTCAACTCTGCTTAGGAAACTGACAAGAACAGTAGCTCCTCTTCAGTCCAATACACTGTATTTGCGGGGAACAGACGCGAGTGCTATTTGCACTGTGTATGGCTATTGGAGCACAATAGTGACTCGTCTTACCAGAAAACAACTCTTGCTCGTAGGACAAAAAACTGCATGTGACTCAACTCAATTTATGACTGGGAACCATCGCTAGCTCGCCCTCCAAGAAACACACTCTGCTTTTGAAGAAAGAGCACTCTATACTCTACTGTGCTTTCTATGGTTTCTGAACAGTGAGCTTGCTCAGAACAAAAGAACTGTGCTTCCTAAACACGCGGAACATATCTCGTTCAACTCTGCTTAGGAAACTGACAAGAACAGTAGCTCCTCTTCAGTCTGATACACTGTACTTGCTGGGAACAGACGTGAGTGCTATTTGCACTGTGTATGGCAATGGGAGCGCAATAGTGACTTTCCTTACCAGAAAACAACTCTTGCTCTTAGGACCAGAAACTGCATCGGATTCAACTTCATATAGGACTGGGAAACAAACGCTAGCTCGCCTTACAAGAAACACAATCTGCTTTTGAGAAAAGAGCACTCTTCTACTCTACTGTGTTTCCTATAGGGCCTGAACCGTGAGCTTGCTCAGAACAAAAGAACTGTGTTTCCTACACACACGGCCATAACTAGTTCAACTCTGCTTAGGAAACTGACAAGAACAGTAGCTCCTATTCAGTCCAATACACTGTACTTGCTGGGAAGAGACGCGAGGGCTATTTGCACTGTGTATGTCAATGGGAGGGCAATAGTGACTTTCCTTACCAGAAAACAACTCTTGCTCGTAGGACCAGAAACTGTATGTGATTCAACTCCATTTAGGACTGGGAAACAAATGCTAGCTCGCCTTACAAGAAACACAATCTGCTTTAGAGAAAAGAGCACTCTTCTACTCTACAGTGTTTCCTATGGGGTCCAAACAATGAGCTTGCTCAGAACAAAAAAACTGTGCTTCCTACACACACGGCCATATCTAGTTCAATTCTGCTTATAAACCTGACAAGAACAGTAGATCCTCTTCAGTCCAATACACTCTACTTCCTGGGAACAGACGCCAGTGCTATTTGTCCTGTGTATGGCAATGGCAGCGCAATAGTGACTCTTCTTACCAGAAACAACTCTTGCTCCTAGGACCAGAAACTGCATGGGATTCAACTCCATTTAGGACTGGGAAACAAACACTAGCTCGCCTTACAAGAAACACACTCTGCTTTTGAGAAAAGAGCCTTCTTCTACTCCAAAGTGTTTCCTGTATGGCCAGAAGAGTGAGCTTGCTCAGAACAAAAGAACTGTGCTTCCAACACACACGGCCATATCTAGTTCAATTCTGATTAGGAACCTGACAAGAACAGTAGATCCTCTTCAGTCCAATACACTGTACTTGCTGGGAACAGACGCCATGCTATTTGTCCTGTGTATGGCAATGGCAGCGCAATAGTGACTATTCTTACCATAAAAAAGCTCTTGCTCGTAGCACCAGAAACTGCATGTGATTCAACTCCATTTAGGACTGGGAAACAAACGCTAGCTCGACTTACAAGAAACACACTCTGCTTTAGAGAAAAGAGCACTCTTCTACTCTACTGTGTTTCCTATGGGGCCAGAACAGTGAGCTTGCTCAGAACAAAAGAACTGTGCTTTCTACACACACGGGCCATATCTAGTTCAACTCTGCTTAAGAAACTGACAAGAACAGTAGCTCCTCTTCAGTCCAATACACTGTACTTGCTGGGAACAGACGCGAGTGCTATTTGCACTGTGTATGTCAATGGGAGCGCAATAGTGACATTCCTTACAAGAAAACAACTCTTGCTCTTAGGACCAGAAACTGTATGTGATTCAACGCCATTTAGGACTGGGAAACAATTGCTAGCTCCCCTTACATGAAACACACTCTGCTTTTGAGAAAAGAGCACTCCTCTACTCTACTGTGTTTACAATGGATTCCAAACAGTGAGCTTGCTCAGAAAAAAAGAACTGTGCTTCCTACACACACGGACCATATCTAGTTCAACTTGCTGAGGAAACTGACAAGAACAGTAGCTCCTAATCAGTCCAATACACTGTACTTGAAGGGAACAGACAGGAGTGCTATTTGCACTGTGTATCGCAATTGGAGCACAATAGTGACTCTTCTTACCAGAAAACAACTCTTGCTCGTAGGACAAAAAACTGTATGTGATTCAACTCCATTTAGGACTGGGAAACAAACGTGAGCTCACCTTACAAAAAAAACACTCGCTTTAGAGAAAAGAGCACTCTTCTACTCTGCTGTGTTTCCTATGGGGTCCAAACAGTGAGCTTACTCAGAACAAAAGAACTGTGCTTCCTACACACACGGGCCATATCTCATTCAAGTCTGCTTAGGAAACTGACAAGAACAGTAGCTCCTCTTCAGTCCGATACACTGTACTTGCTGGGAACAGTCACGAGTGCTATTTGCACTGTGTATGGCAATGGGAGCACAATAGTAACTTCCTTACCAGAAAACAACTCTTGCTCGTTGGACAGGAAACTGCATGTGATTCAACTCCATTTAGGGCTGGGAAACAAACGCTAGCTGGCCTTACAAGAAACACACTCTGCTTTTGAGAAAAGAGCACTCTTCTACTCTACTGTGTTTCCTATAGGGCCAGAACAGTGAGCTTGCTCAGAACAAAAGAACTGTGCTTCCTACACACACGGGCTATATCTAGTTCAACTCTGTTTAGGAAACTGACAAGAACAGTAGCTCCTCTTCAGTCCAATACACTGTACTTGCTGGGAACATACGCGAGTGCTATTTGCACTGTGTATGGCAATGGGAGCGCAATAGTGACTTTCCTTACCAGAAAACAACTCTTGGTCGTAGGACCAGAAACTGTATGTGATTCAACTCCATTTAGGACTGGGAAACAAATGCTAGCTCGCATTACAATAAACAGGATCTGCTTTAGAGAAAAGAGCACTCTTCTACTCTACTGTGTTTCCTAAGGGGTCCGAACAGTGAGCTTGCTCAGAACAAAAAAACTGTGCTTCCTACACACATGCCATATCTAGTTCAATTCTGCTTATAAACCTGACAAGAACAGTAGATCCTCTTCAGTCCAATACACTGTACTTGCTGGGAACAGACAACAGTGCTATTTTTCCTGTGTACGGCAATGGCAGCGCAATAGTGACTCTTCCTTTCAGAAAACAACTCTTGGCTTAGGACGAGGAACTGCATGGGATTCAACTCCAGTTAAGACTGGTAAACAAATGCTAGCTCGCCTTACGAGAAACACACTCTGCTTTTGAGAAGAGAGCACTCTTCTACTCTACTGTGTTTCCTATGGGGTCCAAACAGTGAGCTTGCTCAGAACAAAAGAACTGTGCTTCCTACACGCACGGACCATATCTAGTTCAACTCTGCTTAGGAACCTGACAAGAACAGTAGCTCTTCTTCAGTCCAATACACTGTATTTGCAGGGAACAGACGCGAGTGCTATTTGCACTGTGTATGGCAATTGGAGCACAATAGTGACTCGTCTTACCAGAAAACAACTCTTGCTTGTAGGACAAAAAACTGCATGTGACTCAACTCCATTTAGGACTGGGAAACAAACGCGAGTTCGCCTTACAAGAAACACACTCTGCTTTTGAAAAAAGAGCACTCTTCTACTCAACTGTGTTTCCATTAAGACCAAAACAGTGAGCTTGCTCAGAACAAAAGAACTCTGCTCCTACACATACGGTCATATCTAGTTCAACTCTGCTTAGGAAATTGACAAGAATAGTAGATCCTCTTCAGTGCAATACACTGTACTTGCTGGGAACAGATGCCAGTGCTATTTGTCCTGTGTATGGCAATGGCAGCGCAATAGTGACTATTCTTACCATAAAACAACTCTTGCTCGTAGGACCAGAAACTGCATGTGATTCAACTCCATTTAGGACTGCGACACAAATGTTAGCTCGCCTTACAAGAAACACACTCTGCTTTTGAGAAAAGAGCACTGTTCTACTCTACTGTGTTTCCTATAGGGCCAGAACAGTGAGCATGCTGAGAACAAAAGAACTGTGCTTCCTACACAAATGGACCATATCTAGTTCAACTATGCTTTGGAAACTAACAAGAACAGTAGCTCCTATTCAGTCCAATACACTGTACTTGCTGGGAACAGACGCAAGTGCTATTTGCACTGTGTATGGCAATTGGAGCGAAATAGTGACTCTTCTTACCAGAAAACAACTCTTGCTCGTAGGACCAAAAACTGCATGTGACTCAACTCCATTTACGACTGGGAAACAAACGCGAGTTCGCCTTACAAGAAACACACTCTGCTTTAGAGAAAAGAGCACTCTTCTACTCTACTGTGTTTCTTATAGGGCCAGAACAGTGAGCTTGCTCAGAACAAAAGAACTGTGCTTCCTACACACACGGCCATATCTAGTTCAACTCTGCTTAGGAAACTGACAAGCACAGTAGATCCTCTTCAGTCCAATACACTGTACATGCTGGGAACAGAAGCCAGCGCTATTTGCCCTTTGTATGACAATGGGAGCACAATAGTGACTCTTCTTACCAGAAAACAACTCTTGCTCATAGGACCAGAAACTGCATGTGATTCAACTCCATTTAGGACTGGGAAACAAACGATAGCTCGTTTTACAAGAAACACACTCTGCTTTTGAGAAAAGAGCACTCTTCTACTCTACAGTGTTTCCTATCGGGCCAGAACAGTGAGCTTGCTGAGAACAAAAGAACTGTGCTTCCTACACACACGGACCATATCTAGTTCAACTCTGCTTAGGAAACTGACAAGAACAGTAGCTCCTCTTCAGTCCAATACACTGTACTTGCGGGGAACAGACGCGAGTGCTATTTGCACTGTGTATCGCTATTGGAGCACAATAGTGACTCGTCTTACCAGAAAACAACTCTTGCTCGTAGGACAAAAAACTGCATGTGACTCAACTCCATTTATGACTGGGAACCATCGCTAGCTCACCTTCCCAGAAACACACTCTGCTTTGGAGGAAAGAGCACTCTATACTCTACTGTGTTTCCTATGGTTTCTGAACAGTGAGCTTGCTCAGAACAAAAAAACTGTGCTTCCTACACACACGGCCATATCTAGTTCAAGTCTGCTTATTAACCTGACAAGAACAGTAGATCCTCCTCCATCCAATACACTGTACTTGCTGGGAAAAGACGCCAGTGTTATTTGTCCTGTGTATGGAAATGGCAGCTCAATGGTGACTCTTCTTACCAGAAAACAACTCTTGCTTGTAGGACCAGAAACTGCATGTGATTCAACTCCATTTAGGACTGGGAAACAAACGCTAGCTCGCCTTACAAGAAACACAATCTGCTTTAGAGAAAAGAGCACTCTTCTACTCTACTGTGTTTCCTATGGGGTCCGAACAGTGAGCTTGCTCAGAACAAAAGAACTGTGCTTCCTAAACACGCGGGACATATCTCGTTCAACTCTGCTTAGGAAACTGACAAGAACAGTAGATTCTCTTCAGTCCGATACACTGTACATGCTGGGAACAGACGCCAGTGCTATTTGTCCTGTGTATGGCAATGGCAGCGCAATAGTGACTCTTCTTACCAGAAACAACTCTTGCTCCTAGGACCAGAAACTGCATGGGATTCAACTCCATTTAGGACTGGGAAACAAACACTAGCTCGCCTTACAAGAAACACACTCTGCTTTTGAGAAAAGAGCCCTCTTCTACTCTAAAGTGTTTCCTGTAGGGCCAGAAGAGTGAGCTTGCTCAGAACAAAAGAACTGTGCTTCCAACACACACGGCCATAACTAGTTCAATTCTGATTGGGAACCTGACAAGAACAGTAGATCCTCTTCAGTCCAATACACTGTACTTGCTGGGAACAGACGCCAGTGCTATTTGTCCTGTGTATGGCAATGCAGCGCAATAGTGACTATTCTTACCATAAAAAAACTCTTGCTCGTAGCACCAGAAACTGCATGTGATTCAACTCCATTTAGGACTGGGAAACAAACGCTAGCTCGCCTTACAAGAAACACACTCTGCTTTATTGAAAAGAGCATTCTTCTACTCTACTGTGTTTCCTACAGGGCCAGAACAGTGAGCTTGCTCAGAACCAAAGAACTGTGCTTTCTACACACACGGGCCATATCTAGTTCAACTCTGCTTAGGAAACTGACAAGAACAGTAGCTCCTCCTCAGTCCGATACGCTGTACATGCTGGGAACAGACGCGAGTGCTATTTGCACTGTGTATGTCAATGGGAGCGCAATAGTGACTTTCCTTACAAGAAAACAACTCTTGCTCGTAAGACCAGAAACTGTATGTGATTCAACGCCATTTAGGACTGGGAAACAATTGCTAGCTTGCCTTACATGAAACACACTCTGCTTTTGAGAAAAGACCACTCTTCTACTCTACTGTGTTTCCTATGGGGTTCAAACAGTGAGCTTGCTCAGAACAAAAGAACTGTGCTTCCTACACACACGGACCATATCTAGTTCAACTCTGCTTAGGAAACTGACAAGAACAGTAGCTCCTAATCAGTCCAATACACTGTACTTGAAGGGAACAGACACGAGTGCTATTTCACTGTGTATGGCAATTGGAGCGCAATAGTGACTCTTCTTACCAGAAAACAACTCTTGCTCGTAGGACAAAAAACTGTATGTGACTCAACTCCATTTAGGACTGTGAAACAAACGTGAGCTCACCTTACAAAAAAAAAACACTCGCTTTAGAGAAAAGAGCACTCTTCTACTCTGCTGTGTTTCCTATGGTGTCCAAACAGTGAGCTTACTCAGAACAAAAGAACTGTGCTTCCTACACACACGGGCCATATC
Source organism: Peromyscus eremicus (assembly GCF_949786415.1). Taxonomy (NCBI): domain Eukaryota; kingdom Metazoa; phylum Chordata; class Mammalia; order Rodentia; family Cricetidae; genus Peromyscus; species Peromyscus eremicus. The sequence continues at coordinate 86,899 of NW_026735369.1, forward strand.
TCATTCAAGTCTGCTTAGGAAACTGACAAGAACAGTAGCTCCTCTTCAGTCCGATACACTGTACTTGCTGGAAACAGACGCGATTGCTATTTACACTGTGTACGGCAATGGCAGCGCAATAGTGACTCTTCCTTTCAGAAAACAACTCTTGCTCGTAGGACAGGAAACTGCATGTGATTCAACTCCATTTAGGACTGGGAAACAAACGCTAGCTGGCCTTACAAGAAACACACTCTGCTTTTGAGAAAAGAGCACTCTTCTACTCTACTGTGTTTCCTATGGGGTCCAAACAGTGAGCTTGCTCAGAACAAAAGAACTGTGCTTCCTACACGCACGGACCATATCTAGTTCAACTCTGCTTAGGAACCTGACAAGAACAGTAGCTCTTCTTCAGTCCAATACACTGTATTTGCAGGGAACAGACGCGAGTGCTATTTGCACTGTGTATGGCAATTGGAGCACAATAGTGACTCGTCTTACCAGAAAACAACTCTTGCTTGTAGGACAAAAAACTGCATGTGACTCAACTCCATTTAGGACTGGGAAACAAACGCGAGTTCGCCTTACAAGAAACACACTCTGCTTTTGAAAAAAGAGCACTCTTCTACTCAACTGTGTTTCCATTAAGACCAAAACAGTGAGCTTGCTCAGAACAAAAGAACTCTGCTCCTACACATACGGTCATATCTAGTTCAACTCTGCTTAGGAAATTGACAAGAATAGTAGATCCTCTTCAGTGCAATACACTGTACTTGCTGGGAACAGATGCCAGTGCTATTTGTCCTGTGTATGGCAATGGCAGCGCAATAGTGACTATTCTTACCATAAAACAACTCTTGCTCGTAGGACCAGAAACTGCATGTGATTCAACTCCATTTAGGACTGGGACACAAATGTTAGCTCGCCTTACAAGAAACACACTCTGCTTTTGAGAAAAGAGCACTGTTCTACTCTACTGTGTTTCCTATAGGGCCAGAACAGTGAGCTTGCTGAGAACAAAAGAACTGTGCTTCCTACACAAACGGACCATATCTAGTTCAACTATGCTTTGGAAACTAACAAGAACAGTAGCTCCTATTCAGTCCAATACACTGTACTTGCTGGGAACAGACGCAAGTGCTATTTGCACTGTGTATGGCAATTGGAGCGAAATAGTGACTCTTCTTACCAGAAAACAACTCTTGCTCGTAGGACCAAAAACTGCATGTGACTCAACTCCATTTAGGACTGGGAAACAAACGCGAGTTCACCTTACAAGAAACACACTCTGCTTTAGAGAAAAGAGCACTCTTCTACTCTACTGTGTTTCCTATAGGGCCAGAACAGTGAGCTTGCTCAGAACAAAAGAACTGTGCTTCCTACACACACGGCCATATCTAGTTCAACTCTGCTTAGGAAACTGACAAGCACAGTAGATCCTCTTCAGTCCAATACACTGTACATGCTGGGAACAGAAGCCAGCGCTATTTGCCCTTTGTATGACAATGGGAGCACAATAGTGACTCTTCTTACCAGAAAACAACTCTTGCTCATAGGACCAGAAACTGCATGTGATTCAACTCCATTTAGGACTGGGAAACAAACGATAGCTCGTTTTACAAGAAACACACTCTGCTTTTGAGAAAAGAGCACTCTTCTACTCTACAGTGTTTCCTATCGGGCCAGAACAGTGAGCTTGCTGAGAACAAAAGAACTGTGCTTCCTACACACACGGACCATATCTAGTTCAACTCTGCTTAGGAAACTGACAAGAACAGTAGCTCCTCTTCAGTCCAATACACTGTACTTGCGGGGAACAGACGCGAGTGCTATTTGCACTGTGTATCGCTATTGGAGCACAATAGTGACTCGTCTTACCAGAAAACAACTCTTGTTCGTAGGACAAAAAACTGCATGTGACTCAACTCCATTTATGACTGGGAACCATCGCTAGCTCACCTTCCCAGAAACACACTCTGCTTTGGAGGAAAGAGCACTCTATACTCTACTGTGTTTCCTATGGTTTCTGAACAGTGAGCTTGCTCAGAACAAAAAAACTGTGCTTCCTACACACACGGCCATATCTAGTTCAAGTCTGCTTAGGAACCTGACAAGAACAGTAGATCCTCTTCCATCCAATACACTGTACTTGCTGGGAAAAGACGCCAGTGTTATTTGTCCTGTGTATGGAAATGGCAGCTCAATAGTGACTCTTCTTACCAGAAAACAACTCTTGCTTGTAGGACCAGAAACTGCATGTGATTCAACTCCATTTAGGACTGGGAAACAAACGCTAGCTCGCCTTACAAGAAACACACTCTGCTTTTGAGAAAAGAGCACTCTTCTACTCTACTGTGTTTCCTATGGTGTCCAAACAGTGAGCTTGCTCAGAACAAAAGAACTGTGCTTCCTAAACACGCGGGACATATCTCGTTCAACTCTGCTTAGGAAACTGACAAGAACAGTAGCTCCTCTTCAGTCCGATACACTGTACTTGCTGGGAACAGACGTGAGTGCTATTTGCACTGTGTATGGCAATGGGAGCGCAATAGTGACTTTCCTTACCAGAAAGAACTCTTGCTCTTAGGACCAGAAACTGTATCGGATTCAACTCCATATAGGACTGGGAAACAAACGCTAGCTCGCCTTACAAGAAACACAATCTGCTTTTGAGAAAAGAGCACTCTTCTACTCTACTGTGTTTCCTATAGGGCCTGAACAGTGAGCTTGCTCAGAAAAAAAGAACTTTGCTTCCTACACACACGGCCATAACTAGTTCAACTCTGCTTAGGAAACTGACAAGAACAGTAGCTCCTATTCAGTCCAATACACTGTACTTGCTGGGAACAGACGCCAGTGCTATTTGCACTGTGTATGTCAATGGGAGCGCAATAGTGACTTTCCTGACCAGAAAACAACTCTTGCTCGTAGGACCAGAAACTGTATGTGATTCAACTCCATTTAGGACTGGGAAACAAATGCTAGCTCGCCTTACAAGAAACACAATCTGCTTTAGAGAAAAGAGCACTCTTCTACTCTACTGTTTTTCCTATGGGGTCCAAACAGTGAGCTTGCTCAGAACAAAAAAACTGTGCTTCCTACACACACGGCCATATCTAGTTCAATTCTGCTTATAAACCTGACAAGAACAGTAGATCCTCTTCAGTCCAATACACTCTATTTCCTGGGAACAGACCCCAGTGCTATTTGTCCTGTGTATGGCAATGGCAGCGCAATAGTGACTCTTCTTACCAGAAACAACTCTTGCTCCTAGGACCAGAAACTGCATGGGATTCAACTCCATTTAGGACTGGGAAACAAACACTAGCACGCCTTACAAGAAACACACTCTGCTTTTGAGAAAAGAGCCCTCTTCTACTCTAAAGTGTTTCCTGTAGGGCCAGAAGAGTGAGCTTGCTCAGAACAAAAGAATTGTGCTTCCAACACACACGGACATATCTAGTTCAATTCTGATTAGGAACCTGACAAGAACAGTAGATCCTCTTCAGTCCAATACACTGTATTTGCTGGGAACAGACGCCAGTGCTATTTGTCCTGTGTATATCAGTGGCAGCGCAATAGTGACTATTCTTACCATAAAAAAACTCTTGCTCGTAGCACCAGAAACTGCATGTGATTCAACTTCATTTAGGACTGGGAAACAAACGCTAGCTCGCCTTACAAGAAACACACTCTGCTTTATTGAAAAGAGCATTCTTCTACTCTACTGTGTTTCCTACAGGGCCAGAACAGTGAGCTTGCTCAGAACCAAAGAACTGTGCTTCCTACACACGGGCCATATCTAGTTCAACTCTGCTTAGGAAACTGACAAGAACAGTAGCTCCTCCTCAGTCCGATATGCTGTACTTCCTGGGATCAGAAACGAGTGCTATTTTCACTGTGTATGGTAATGGGAGCGCAATAGAGACTTTCCTTACCAGAAAACAACTCTCGCTCGTAGGACCAGAAACTGCATGTGATTCAACTCAATTTAGGACTGGGAAACAAATGCTAGCTCGCCTTACATGAAACACACTCTGCTTTTGAGAAAAGAGCACTCTTCTACTCTACTGTGTTTCCTATGGGGTCCAAACAGTGAGCTTGCTCAGAACAAAAGAACTGTGCTTCCTACACACACGGGCCATACCTAGTTCAACTCTGCTTAGGAAACTGACAAGAACAGTAGCTCCTCTTCAGTCCAATACACTGTACTTGTGGGGAACAGACGCGAGTGCTATTTTCCCTGTGTATGGCTATTGGAGCACAATAGTGACTCGTCTTACCAGAAAACAACTCTTGCTCATAGGACAAAAAACTGCATGTGACTCAACTCCATTTATGACTGGGAACCATCGCTAGCTCGCCTTCCAAGAAACACACTCTGCTTTTGAGGAAAGAGCACTCTATACTCTACTGTGCTTTCTATGGGTTCTGAACAGTGAGCTTGCTCAGAACAAAAAAACTGTGCTTCCTACACACACGGCCATATCTAGTTCAAGTCTGCTTAGGAACCTGACAAGAACAGTAGATCCTCTTCCATCCAATACACTGTACTTGCTGGGATAAGACGCCAGTGTTATTTGTCCTGTGTATTTAAATGGCAGCTCAATAGTGACTCTTCTTACCAGAAAACAACTCTTGCTTGTAGGACCAGAAACTGCATGTGATTCAACTCCATTTAGGACTGGGAAACAAACGCTAGCTCGCCTTACAAGAAACACACTCTGCTTTTGAGAAAAGAGCACTCTTCTACTCTACTGTGTTTCCTATGGTGTCCAAACAGTGAGCTTGCTCAGAACAAAAGAACTGTGCTTCCTAAACACGCGGGACATATCTCGTTCAACTCTGCTTAGGAAACTGACATGAACAGTATATCCTCTTCAGTCCAATACACTGTACTTGCTGGGAACAGACGCTAGTGCTATTTGCACTGTGTATGGCATTTGGTGCGCAATAGTGACTCTTCTTACCAGAAAACAACTCTTGCTCGTAGGACCAAAAACTGCCTATGACTCAACTCTATTTAGGACTGGGAAACAAATGCGAGCTCGCCTTACAAGAAATACACTCTACTTTAGAGAAAAGAGCACTCTTCTACCCTACTGTGTTTCCTATAGGGCCAGAACAGTAAGATTGCTCAGAACATAATAACTGTGCTTCCTACACACCGGCCATATCTAGTTCAACGCTGCTTAGGAACCTGACAAGAACAGTAGATCCTCTTCAGTCCAATACACTGTACTTGCTGGGAACAGACGCGAGTGCTATTTGCACTGTGTATGGCAATGGCAGCGCAATAGTGTCTATTCTTAACATAAAACAACTCTTGGTCGTAGGACCAGAAAGTGCATGTGATTCCACTCCATTTAGGACTGGGAAACAAACGCTAGCTCGCCTTACAAGAAACACACTCTGCTTTAGAGAAAAGAGCACTCTTCTACTCTACTGTGTTTCCTATGTGGTCCAAACAGTGAGATTGCTCAGAACAAAAGAACTGTGCTTTCTACACACACGGACCATATGCAGTTCAACTCTGCTTAGGAAACTGACAAGAACAGTAGCTCCTATTCAGTCCAATACACTGTACTTGCTGGGAAAAGCCTCGAGTGCTATTTGCCCTGTGTATGGCAATTGGAGCCCAATAGTGACTCTTTTTACCAGAAAACAACTCTTGCTCATAGGACCAAAAACTGCCTGTGACTCAACTCTATTAAGATTGGGAAACAAATGCGAGCTCGCCTTACAAGAAATACACTCTACTTTAGAGAAAAGAACACTCTTCTACTCTACTGTGTTTCCTATAAGGCCAGAACAGTGAGCTTGCTCAGAACATAATAACTGTGCTTCCTACACACCGGCCATATCTAGTTCAACTCTGCTTAGGAACCTGACAAGAACAGTAGATACTCTTCAGTCCAATACACTGTACTTGCTGGGAACAGACGCGAGTGCTATTTGCACTGTGTATGGCAATGAGAGCGCAATAGTGACTTTCCTTACCAGAAAACAACTCTTGCTCATAGGACTAAAAACTGCATGTGATTCAATGCCATTTAGGACTGGGAAACAAATGCTAGCTCGCCTTACAAGAAACACACTCTGCTTTTGTGAAAAGAGCACTCTTTTACTCTACGGTGTTTCCTATGTGTTCCGAACAGTGAGCTTGCTCAGAACAAAAGAACTGTGCTTCCAACACACACGGCCATATCTAGTTCAATTCTGCTAGGAACCTGACAAGAACAGTAGATCCTCTTCAGTCCAATACACTGTACTTGCTGGGAACAGACATCAGTGCTATTTGTCATGTGTATGGCAATGGCAGCGCAATAGTGACTATTCTACCATTAAACAACTCTTGCTCGTAGGACCAGAAACTGCATGTGATTCCACTCCATTTAGGACTGGGAAACAAATGCTAGCTCACATTACAAGAAACACACTCTGCTCTAGAGAAAAGAGCACTCTTCTACTCTACTGTGTTTCCTATGGGGTGCAAACAGTGAGCTTGCTCAGAACAAAAGAACTGTGCTTCCTACACACACGGACCATATGTAGTTCAACTCTGCTTAGGAAACTGACAAGAACAGTAGCTCCTATTCAGTCCAATACACTGTACTTGCTGGGAAAAGTCGGGAGTGCTATTTGCCCTGTGTAAGGCAATGGGAGCGCAATAGTGCCTTTCCTTACCAGAAAACAACTCTTGTTAGTAGGACCAGAAACTGCATGTGATTCAACTCCATTTAGGACTGGAAAACACACGCTAGCTCGCCTTACAAGAAACACACTCTGCTTTTGAGAAAAGAGCACTCTTCTATTCTACTGTGTTTCCTATGGGGTCCGAAAAGTGAGCTTGCTCAGAACAAAAGAACTGTGCTTCCTACACACACGGGCCATATCTAGTTCAACTCTGCTTAGGAAACTGACAAGAACAGTAGCTCCTCTTCAGTCTGATACACTGTACTTGCTGGGAACAGACGCGAATGCTATGTGCACTGTGTATGGCAATGGGAGCGCAATAGTGACTTTCCTTACCAGAAAACAACTCTTGTTCGTAGGACCAGAAACTGCATGTGATTCAACTCCATTTCGGACTGGGAAACAAACGCTAGCTCGCCTTACAAAAACACACTCTGCTTTTGCGAAAAGAGCACTCTTCCACTCTACTGTGTTTCCTATGGGGTCCGAACAGTGAGCTTGCTCAGAACAAAAGAATTGTGCTTCCTACACACATGGCCATATCTAGTTCAATTCTGCTTAGGAACCTGACAAGAACTGTAGATCCTCTTCAGTTCAATACACTGTACTTGCTGGGAACAGACGCCAGTGCTATTTGTCCTGTGTATGGCAATGGCAGTGCAATAGTGACTCTTCTTACCATAAAACAACTCTTGCTCATAGGACCAGAAACTGCATGTGATTCAACTCCATTTAGGACTGGGAAACAAACGCTAGCTCGCCTTACAAGAAACACACTCTGCTTTAGAGAAAAGAGCACTCTTCTACTCTACAGTGTTTCCTATAGGGCCAGAACAGTGAGCTTGCTCAGAACAATAGAACTGTGCTTCCTACACACGGGCCATGTCTAGTTCAACTCTGCTTAGAAAACTGACAAGAACAGTAGCTCCTATTCAGTCCAATACACTGTACTTGCTGGGAACAGACGCGAGTGCTATTTGCACTGTGTATGGCATTTGGAGCGCAATAGTGACTCTTCTTACCAGAAAACAACTCTTGCTCGTAGGACCAAAAACTGCCTGTGACTCAATTCTACTTAGGACAGGGAAACATATGCGAGCTTGCCTTACAAAAAATACACTCTACTTTAGAGAAAAGAGCACTCTTCAACTCTACTGTGTTTCCTATAGGGCCAGAACAGTGAGCTTGCTCAGAATATAATAACTGTGCTTCCTACACACACAGGCCATATCTATTTCAACTCTGCTTAGGAACCTGACAAGAACAGTAGATCCTCTTCAGTACAATACACTGTACTTGCTGGGAACAGACGCGAGTGCTATTTGCACTGTGTATGGCAATGGGAGCGCAATAGTGACTTTCCTTACCAGAAAACAACTCTTGCTCGTAGGACCAGAAACTGCATGTATTCAACTCCATTTAGGACTGGGAAACAAACGCTAGCTTGCCTTACAGAAAACACACTTTGCTTTTGAGAAAAGAGCACTCTTCTACTCTACTGTGTTTCCTATGGGGTCCGAACGGTGAGCTTGCTCAGAACAAAAGAACTGTGCTTCCTACACACACGGCCATATCTAGTTCAATTCTGCATAGGAACCTGACAAGAACAGTAGATCCTCTTCAGTCCAATACACTGTATTTGCTGCGAACAGACGCCAGTGCTATTTGCCCTGTGTATGGCAATGGCAGCGCGATAGTGATTATTCTTACCAGAAAACAACTCTTGCTCGTAGTACCAGAAACTGCATGGGTTTCAACTCCATTTAGGACTGCGAAACAAACGCTAGCTCGCCTTACAAGAAACACACTCTGCTTTAGAGAAAAGAGCACTCTTCTACTCTACTGTGTTTCCTATGGGGTCCAAACAGTGAGCTTGCTCAGAACAAAAGAACTGTGCTTCCTACACACACGGATTATATCTAGTTCAACTCTGCTTAGGAAACTGACAAGAACAATAGCACCTATTCAGTGCAATACACTGTACCTGCTGGGAACAGACGCGAGTGCTATTTGCACTGTGTATGGAAATGGGAGCACAATGTGACTTTCCTTACAAGAAAACAACTCTTGTTCGTAGGACCAGAAACTGCATGGGATTCAACTCCATTTAGGACTCGGAAACAAACGCTAGCTTGCCTTACAAAAAACACACTCTGCTTTTGAGAAAAGAGCACTTTTCTACTCTACTGTGTTTCCTATGGGGTCCGAACAGTGAGCTTGCTCAGAACAAAAGAACTGTGCTTCCTACACACACGGCCATATCTATTTCAATTCTGCTTAGGAACCTGACAAGAGCAGTAGGTCCTCTTCAGTCCAATACACTGTACTTGCTGGGAACAGACGCCAGTGCTATTTGTCCTGTGTATGGCAATGGCAGCGCAATAGTGACCATTCTTAACATAAAACAACTCTTGCTCGTAGGACCAGAAAGTGCATGTGATTCCACTCCATTTAGGACTGGGAAACAAAAGCTATCTCGCCTTACAAGAAACACACTCTGCTTTAGAGAAAAGAGCACTCTTCTACTCTACTGTGTTTCCTATGTGGTCCAAACAGTGAGATTGCTCAGAACAAAAGAACTGTGCTTCCTACACACACGGACCATATGCAGTTCAACTCTGCTTAGGAAACTGACAAGAACAGTAGCTCCTATTCAGTCCAATACACTGTACTTGCTGGGAAAAGCCTCGAGTGCTATTTGCCCTGTGTATGGCAATTGGAGCGCAATAGTGACTCTTTTTACCAGAAAACAACTCTTGCTCGTAGGACCAAAAACTGCCTGTGACTCAACTCTATTAAGACTGGGAAACAAATGCGAGCTCGCCTTACAAGAAATACACTCTACTTTAGAGAAAAGAACACTCTTCTACTCTACTGTGTTTCCTATAGGGCCAGAACAGTGAGCTTGCTCAGAACATAAGAACTGTGCTTCCTACACACCGGCCATATCTAGTTCAACTCTGCTTAGGAACTTGACAAGAACAGTAGATCCTCTTCAGTCCAATACACTGTACTTGCTGGGAACAGACGCAAGTGCTATTTGCACTGTGTATGGAAATGAGAGCGCAATAGTGACTTTCCTTACCAGAAAACAACTCTTGCTCATAGGACTAAAAACTGCATGTGATTCAACGCAATTAAGGACTGGGAAACAAATGCTAGCTCGCCTTACAAGAAACACACTCTGCTTTTGAGAAAAGAGCACTCTTCTACTCTACGGTGTTTCCTATGTGGTCCGAACAGTGAGCTTGCTCAGAACAAAAGAACTGTGCTTCCAACACACACGGCCATATCTAGTTCAATTCTGCTAGGAACCTGACAAGAACAGTAGATCCTCTTCAGTCCAATACACTGTACTTGCTGGGAACAGACAACAGTGCTATTTGTCATGTGTATGGCAATGGCAGCGCAATAGTGACTATACTTACCATTAAACAACTCTTGCTCGTAGGACCAGAAACTGCATGTGATTCCACTCCTTTTAGGACTGGGAAACAAACGCTAGCTCGCATTACAAGAAACACACTCTGCTCTAGAGAAAAGAGCACTCTTCAACTCTACTGTGTTTCCTATGGTGTGCAAATAGTGAGCTTGCTCAGAACAAAAGAACTGTGCTTCCTACACACACGGACCATATGTAGTTCAACTCTGCTTAGGAAACTGACAAGAACAGTAGCTCCTATTCAGTCCAATACACTGTACTTGCTGGGAACAGACGCGAGTGCTATTTGCCCTGTGTATGGCAATGGGAGCGCAATAGTGACTTTCCTTACCAGAAAACAACTCTTGTTCGTAGGACCAGAAACTGCATGTGATTCAACTCCATTTAGGACTGGGAAACACACGCTAGCTCGCCTTACAAGAAACACACTCTGCTTTTGAGAAAAGAGCACTCTTCTATTCTACTGCGTTTCCTATGGGGTCCGAACAGTGAGCTTGCTCAGAACAAAAGAACTGTGCTTCCTACACACACGGATAATATCTAGTTCAACTCTGCTTAGGAAACTGACAAGAACAGTAGCTCCTCTTCAGTCCAATACACTGTACTTGCTGGGAACAGACGCGAGTGCTATTTGCACTGTGTATGGCAATGGGAGCACAATGTGACTTTCCTTACCAGAAAACAACTCTTGTTCGTAGGACCAGAAACTGCATGTGATTCAACTACATTTAGGACTGGGAAACAAACGATAGCTCGCCTTACAAGAAACACACTCTGCTTTTTAGAAAAGAGCACTCATCTACTCTACTGTGTTTCCTATAGGGCCAGAACAGTGAGCTTGCTCAGAACATAAGAACTGTGCATCCTACACACACAGGCCATATCTATTTCAACTCTGCTTAGGAACCTGACAAGAACAGTAGATCCTCTTCAGTCCAATACACTGTACTTGCTGGGAACAGACGCGAGTGCTATTCGCACTGTGTATGGCAATGAGAGCGCAATAGTGACTTTCCTTACCAGAAAACAACTCTTGCTCGTAGGACCAGAAACTGCATGGGATTCAACTCCATTTAGGACTGGGAAACCAACGCTAGCTTGCCTTACAAAAAACACACTCTGCTTTTGAGAAAAGAGCACTCTTCTACTCTACTGTGTTTCCTATGGGGTCCGAACAGTGAGCTTGCTCAGAACAAAAGAACTGTGCTTCCTACACACACGGCCATATCTAGTTCAATTCTGCTTAGGAACCTGACAAGAACAGTAGATCCTCTTCAGTCCAATACACTGTACTTGCTGCGAACAGACGCCAGTGCTATTTGCCCTGTGTATGGCAATGGCAGCGCGATAGTGATTCCTCTTACCAGAAAACAACTCTTGCTCGTAGGACCAGATACTGCATGTGATTCCACTCCATTTAGGACTGGGAAACAAACGCTAGCTCGCATTACAAGAAACACACTCTGCTTTAGAAAAAAGAGCACTCTTCTACTCTACTGTTTTTCCTATGGCGTCCAAATAGTGAGCTGGCTCAGAACAAAAGATCTGTGCTTCCTACACACACGGGCCATATCTAGTTCAACTCTGCTTAGGAACCTGACAAGAACAGTAGATCCTCTTCAGTCCAATACACTGTACTTGCTTGGAACAGACGCGAGTGCTATTTGCACTGTGTATGGCAATGAGAGCACAATAGTGACTTTCCTTACCAGAAAACAACTCTTGCTCATAGGACTACAAACTGCATGTGATTCAACTCCATTTAGGACTGGGAAACAAATGCTAGCTCGCCTTACAAGAAACACACTCTGCTTTTGAGAAAAGAGCACTCTTCTACTCTACGGTGTTTCCTATGGGGTCCAAACAGTGAGCTTGCTCAGAACAAAAGAACTGTGCTTCCTACACACATGGACCATACCTAGTTCAACTCTGCTTACGAAACTCACAAGAACAGTAGCTCCTGTTCAGTCCAATACACTGTACTTTCTGGGCACAGATGCGAGTGCTATTTGCACTGTGTATGGCAATTGGAGCACAATAGTGATTCTTCTTACAGAAAACAACTCTTGCTTGTACGACCAGAAACTGCATGTGATTCAACTCCATTTAGGACTGGGAAACAAACGCGAGCTCGCCTTACAAAAAACACACTCTGCTTTAGAGAAAAGAGCACTCTTCTACTCCACAGTGTTTCCTATAGGGCCAGAACAGTGAGCTTGCTCAGAACAAAAGAACTGTGCTTCCTACACACGGGCCATATCTAGTTCAACTCTGCTTAGGAAACTGACAAGACCAGTAGATCCTCTTCATTCCAATACACTGTACTTGCTGGGAACAGACGAGAGTGCTATTTGCACTGTGTATGGCATTTTGATTGCAATAGTGACTCTTCTTACCAGAAAACAACTCTTGCTCGTAGGACCAAAAACTGCCTGTGACTCATCTCTATTTAGGACTGGGAAACAAATGCGAGCTCGCCTTACAAGAAATACACTCTACTTTAGATAAAAGAGCACTCTTCTACTCTACTGTGTTTCCTATAGGGCCAGAACAGTGAGCTTGCTCAGAACATAATAACTGTGCTTCCTACACACCGGCCATATCTAGTTCAACTCTGCTTAGGAAACTGACAAGAACAGTAGCTCCTCTTCAGTCCGATACACTGTAATAGCTGGGAACACATGCGAGTGCTATTTGCACTGTGTATGTCAATGGGAGCACAATAGTGACTTTCCTTACCAGAAAACAACTCTTGCTCGTACGACCAGAAACTGCATGTGATTCAACTCCTTTTAGTACTGGGAAAGAAACGATAGCTTGCCTTACATGAAACACACTCTGCTTTTGAGAAAAGAGCACTCTTCTACTCTACTGTTTTTCCTATGGGGTCCGAACAGTGAGCTTGCTCAGAACAAAAGAACTGTGCTTCCTACACACACGGGCCATATCTAGTTCAACTCTGCTTATGAAACTGACATGAACAGTAGATCCTCTTCAGTCCAATACACTGTACTTGCTGGGAACAGATGCAAGTGCTATTTGCACTGTGTATGGCAATCGAGTGCAATAGTGACTCTTCTTACCAGAAAAAAACTCTTGCTCGTAGGACCAAAAACTGCATGTGTCTCAACTCCATTTAGGACTGGGAAAGAAACGCTAGCTCGCCTTACAAGAAAAACACTCTGCTTTTGAGAAAAGAGCATTCTTCTACTATACTGTGTTTCCTATAGGGCCAGAACAGTGAGCTTCCTCAGAACAAAAGAAGTGTGCTTCCTGGACACAGGGGCCATATCTATTCAATTCTGGTTAGGAAACTGACAAGAGTAGAAGATCCTCTTCAGTCCAATACACTGTACATGCTGGGAACAGTCGCCAGTACTATTTGCCCTGTGTATGGCAATCGAGTGCAATAGTGACTCTTCTTACCAGAAAACAACTCTTGCTCGCAGGAACAAAAACTGCCTGTGACTCAACTCCATTTATGACTGGGAAACAAACGCTAGCTCACCTTACAAAAAACACACTCTGCTTTTTTTTTTCAAGAGAACTGTGCTTCCTACACACAGGGGCCATATCTCGTTCAACTCTGCTTAGGAAACTGACATAAACAGTAGCTCCTCTTCAGTCCGATACACTGTAATTGCTGGGAACAAACGCGAGTGCTATTTGCACTGTGTATGGCAGTGGGAACACAATAGTGACTTTCCTTACCAGAAAACAACTATTGCTCGTTGGACCAGAAACTGAATGTGATTCAACTCCATTTAGGACTGAGAAACAAACGCTAGCTCGCCTTACAAGAAACACACTCTGCTTTTGAGAAAGAGCACTCTTCTACCCTACTGTGGTTCCTATGGGGTCCAAACATTGAGCTTGCTCAGAACAAAAGAACTGTGCTTCCTACACACATGGAACATATCTAGTTCAACTCTGCTTAGGAAACTGAGAAGAACAGTAGCTCTTCTTCAGTCCAATACACTGTACTTGCTTGGAACAGACGCGAGTGCTATTTGCACTGTGTATGGCATTTGGAGCGCAATAGTGAATCTTCTTACCAGAAAACAACTCTTGCTCTTAGGACCAAAATCTGCCTGTGACTCAACTCCATTTAGGACTGGGAAACAAACATGAGCTCGCCTTACAAGAAACACAGTCTGCTTTAGAGAAAAGAGCACTCTTCTACTCCACCGTGTTTCCTATAGGGCCAGAACAGTGAGCTTGCTCAGAACATAATAACTGTGCTTCCTACACACACGGGCCATATCTAGTTAAACTCTGCTTAGGAAACTGACAAGAACAGTAGCTCCTCTTCAGTCCAATACACTGTACTTGCTGAAAACAGACGCGAGTGCTATTTGCACTGTGTATGGCAATTGGAGCACAATAGTGACTCATCTTACCAAAAACAACTCTTGCTTGTACAACGAGAAACTGCATGTGATTCAACTCCATTTAGGACTGGGAAACAAACTCTAGCTCGCCTTACAAGAAACACACTCTGCTTTTGAGAAAAGAGCACTCTTTTACTCTCCTGTGTTTCCTATGGCGTCCAAAGAGTGAGCTTTCTCCGAACAAAAGAACTGTGCTTCCTACACACACGGCCATATCTATTTCAATTCTGCTTAGGAACCTGACAAGAACAGTAGATCCTCTTCAGTCCGATACACTGTACTTGCTGGGAACAGACGCGAGTGCTATTTGCACTGTGTATGGCAATGGGAGCGCAATAGTGACTTTCCTTACCAGAAAACAACTCTTTGTCTTAGGACCAGAAACTGCAAGGGATTCAACTCCTTTTAGGACTGGCAAACAAATGCTAGCTCGCCTTACAAGAAACACACTCTGCTTTAGAGAAAAGAGCACTCTTCTACTCTACTGTGTTTCCTATGGGGTCCAAACAGTGAGCTTGCTCAGAACAAAAGAACTGTGCCTCCTACACACACGGACCATATGTAGTTCAACTCTGCTTAGGAACCTGACAAGAACAGTAGATCCTCTTCAGTCCAATACACTGTACTTGCTGCGATCAGACGCCAGTGCTATTTGTCCTGTGTATGGCAATGGCAGCGCAATAGTGACTGTTCTTACCCGAAAACAACTCTTGCTCGTAGTACCAAAAACTGCATGTGTTTCAACTCAATTTAGGACTACGAAACAAACGCTAGCTCGCCTTAAAAGAAACACACTCTGCTTTAGAGAAAAGAGCACTCTTCTACTCTACTGTGTTTCCTATAGGGCCATAACAGTGAGCTTGCTCAGAACAAAAGAACTGTGCTTCCTACACACGGGCCATATCTAGTTCAACTCTGCTTAGGAAACTGACAAGAACAGTAGCTCCTATACAGTCCAATACACTGTACTTGCTGGGAACAGACGCGAGTGCTATTTGCACTGTGTATGGCATTTGGAGCGCAATAGTGACTCTTCTTACCAGAAAACAACTCTTGCTGGTAGTACCAAAAACTGACTGTGACTCAACTCCATTTAGGACTGGGAAACAAACGCGAGCTTGCCTTACAAGAAACACACTCTGCTTTAGAGAAAAGAGCACTCTTCTACTCTACTGTGTTTCCTATGGGGTCCAAACAGTGAGCTTGCTCAGAACAAAAGAACTGTGCTTCCTACACACACGGACCATATGTAGTTGAACTCTGCTTAGGAAATTGACAAGAACAGTAGCTCCTCATCAGTCCAATACACTGTACTTGCTGGGAACAGACACGAGTGCTATTTGCACTGTGTATGGCAATGAGAACGCAATAGTGACTTTACTTACCAGAAAACAACTCTTGCTCGTAGGACCACAAACTGCATGAGATTCAACGCCATTTAGGACTGGGAAACAAATGCTAGCTCGCATTACAAAACACACTCTGCTTTTGCGAAAAGAGCACTCTTCTACTCTACTGTGTTTCCTATAGGGCCAGAACAGTGAGCTTGCTCAGATCAAATGAACTGTGCTTCCTAGACACACGGGCCTTATCTAGTTCAACTCTGCTTAGGAAACTGACAAGAACAGTAGCTCCTCTTCAGTCCAATACACTGTAATTTCTGGGAACAGACGCGAGTGCTATTTGCACTGTGTATGGCAATGGGAGCGCAAAAGTGACTTTCCTTACCAGAAAACAACTATTGCTCGTAGGACCAGAAACTGCATGTGATTCAACTCCATTAAGGACTGGGAAACAAACGCTAGCTCGCCTTACAAGAAACACACTCTGCTTTTGAGAAAAGAGCACTCTTCTATTCTACTGTGTTTCCTATGGGGTCCGAACAAGTGAGCTTGCTCAGAACAAAAGAACTGTGCTTCCCACACACATGGACCATATCTAGTTCAACTCTGCTTAGGAAACTGACAAGAACAGTAGCTCCTCTTCAGTCCGATACACTGTAATTCCTGGGAACAGACGCGAGTTCTATTTGCACTGTGTATGGCAATAAGAGCGCAATAGTGACTTTCCTTAAAAGAAAACATGTCTTGCTCGTAGGAACTGAAACTGCATGGGATTCAACCCCATTTAGGACTGGGAAACAAACGCTAGGTCACCTTACAAAAAACACACTCTGCTTTTGAGAAAAGAGCACTCTTCTCCTCTACTGTGTTTCCTATGGGGTCCGAACAGTGAGCTTGCTCAGAACAAAAGAACTGTGCTTCCTACACACACGGCCATTACTAGTTCATTTCTACTTAGGAACTTGACAAGAACAGTAGATCCTCTTCAGTCCAATACACTGTACTTGCTGCGATCAGACGCCAGTGCTATTTGTCCTGTGTATGGCAATGGCAGCGCAATAGTGACTCTTCTTACCAGAAAACAACTCTTGCTCGTAGTACCAGAAACTGCATGGGTTTCAACTCCATTTAGGACTAGGAAACCAACGCTAGTTCGCCTTACAAGAAACACACTCTGCTTTAGATAAAAGAGCACTCATCTACTCTACTGTGTTTTCTATAGGGCCAGAACAGTGAGCTTGCTCAGAACATAAGAACTGTGCTTCCTACACACACGGGCCATATCTAGTTCAACTCTGCTTAGGAAACTGACAAGAACAGTAGCTCCTCTGCAGTCTGATACACTGTAATTCCTGGGAACAGACGCGAGTGCTATTTGTACTGTGTATGGCAACGGGAGCGCAATAGTGACTTTCCTTACCAGAAAACAACTCTTGCTGGTAGTACCAAAAACTGCCTGTGACTCAACTCCATTTAGGACTGGGAAACAAATGTGAGCTCGCCTTACAAGAAACACACTCTGCTCTAGAGAAAAGAGCACTCTTCTACTGTACTGTGTTTCCTATAGGGCCAGAACATTGAGCTTGCTCAGAACATAATAACTGTGCTTCCTAGACACACGGGACATATCTAGTTCAACTCTGCTTAGGAAACTGAGAAGAACAGTAGCTCCTCTTCACTCCAATACACTGTACTTGCTGGGAACAGACGCGAGTTCTATTTGCACTGTGTATGGCAATGGGAGCACAATAGTGACATTCCTTACCAGAAAACAACTCTTGCTCTTAGGACCAGAAACTGAATGGGATTCAACTCCATTTAGGACTGGGAAACAAAAGCTAGCTCGCCTTACAAGAAACACACTCTGCTTTAGAGAAAAGAGCACTCTTCTACTCTACTGTTTTCCCTATGGGGTCCAAACAGTGAGCTTGCTCAGAACAAAAGAACTGTGCTTCCTACACACACGGACCATATGTAGTTCAACTCTGCTTCGGAAACTGACAAGAACAGTAGCTCCTTTTCAGTCCAATACACTGTACTTGCTGGGAACAGACGTGAGTGCTATTTGCACTGTGTATGGCAATGAGAACGCAATAGTGACTTTTCTTACCAGAAAACCTCTCTTGCTCGTAGGACCACAAACTGCATGTGATTCAACGCCATTTAGGACTGGGAAACAAACGTGAGCTCGCCTTACAAGAAACACACTCTGCTCTAGAGAAAAGAGCACTCTTCTACTATACTGTGTTTCCTATAGGGCCAGAACATTGAGCTTGCTCAGAACATAATAACTGTGCTTCCTAGACACACGGGACATATCTAGTTCAACTCTGCTTAGGAAACTGAGAAGAACAGTAGCTCCTCTTCACTCCAATACACTGTACTTGCTGGGAACAGACGCGAGTTCTATTTGCACTGTGTATGGCAATGGGAGCACAATAGTGACATTCCTTACCAGAAAACAACTCTTGCTCTTAGGACCAGAAACTGCATGGGATTCAACTCCATTTAGGACTGGGAAACAAAAGCTAGCTCGCCTTACAAGAAACACACTCTGCTTTAGAGAAAAGAGCACTCTTCTACTCTACTGTTTTCCCTATGGGGTCCAAACAGTGAGCTTGCTCAGAACAAAAGAACTGTGCTTCCTACACACACGGACCATATGTAGTTCAACTCTGCTTCGGAAACTGACAAGAACAGTAGCTCCTTTTCAGTCCAATACACTGTACTTGCTGGGAACAGACGCGAGTGCTATTTGCACTGTGTATGGCAATGAGAACGCAATAGTGACTTTTCTTACCAGAAAACCTCTCTTGCTCGTAGGACCACAAACTGCATGTGATTCAACGCCATTTAGGACTGGGAAACAAATGCTAGCTCGCCTTACAAAAACACACTCTGCTTTTGCGAAAAGAGCACTCTTCTACTCTACTGTGTTTCCTATAGGGCCAGAACAGTGAGCTTGCTCAGATCAAATGAACTGTGCTTCCTAGACACACGGGCCTTATCTAGTTCAACTCTGCTTAGGAAACTGAGAAGAACAGTATCTCCTCTTCAGTCCAATACACTGTAATTGCTGGGAACAGACGGGAGTGCTATTTGCACTGTGTATGGCAATGGGAGCACAACAGTGACTTTCCTTACCAGAAAACAACTCTTGCTCGTAGGACCAGAAACTGCATGTGATTCAACTCCATTTAGGACTGGGAAACAAACGCTAGCTCGCCTTACTAGAAACACACTCTGCTTTTGAGAAAAGAGCACTCTTCTATTCTACTGTGTTTCCTATGTGGTCCGAACAGTGAGCTTGCTCAGAACAAAAGAACTGTGCTTCCTACACACATGGACCATATCTAGTTCAACTCTGCTTAGGAAACTGACAAGAACAGTAGCTCCTCTGCAGTCCGATACACTGTAATTCCTGGGAACAGACGCGAGTGCTATTTGTACTGTGTATGGCAATGGGAGCGCAATAGTGACTTTCCTTACCAGAAAACAACTCTGGCTGGTAGTACCAAAAACTGCCTGTGACTCAACTCCATTTAGGACTGGGAAACAAACGCGAGCTCGCCTTACAAGAAACACACTCTGCTCTAGAGAAAAGAGCACTCTTCTACTCTACTGTGTTTCCTACATGGCCAGAACATTGAGCTTGCTCAGAACATAATAACTGTGCTTCCTAGACACACGGGACATATCTAGTTCAACTCTGCTTAGGAAACTGAGAAGAACAGTAGCTCCTCTTCACTCCAATACACTGTACTTGCTGGGAACAGACGCGAGTTCTATTTGCACTGTGTATGGCAATGGGAGCACAATAGTGACTTTCCTTACCAGAAAACAACTCTTGCTCTTAGGACCAGAAACTGCATGGGATTCAACTCCATTTAGGACTGGGAAACAAAAGCTAGCTCGCCTTACAAGAAACACACTCTGCTTTAGAGAAAAGAGCACTCTTCTACTCTACTGTTCTTCCTATGGGGTCCAAACAGTGAGCTTGCTCAGAACAAAAGAACTGTGCTTCATACACACAAGGATCATATGTAGTTCAACTCTGCTTAGGAAACTGACAAGAACAGTAGCTCCTTTTCAGTCCAATAAACTGTACATGCTGGCAACAGACGCGAGTGCTATTTGCACTGTGTATGGCAATGAGAACGCAATAGTGACTTTTCTTACCAGAAAACCTCTCTTGCTCGTAGGACCACAAACTGCATGTGATTCAACGCCTTTTACGACTGGGAAACAAATGCTAGCTCGCCTTAAAAAAACACACTCTGCTTTTGCAAAAAGAGCACTCTTCTACTCTACTGTGTTTCCTATAGGGCCAGAACAGTGAGCTTGCTCAGATCAAATGAACTGTGCTTCCTAGACACACGGGCCTTATCTAGTTCAACTCTGCTTAGGAAACTGAGAAGAACAGTAGATCCTATTCAGTCCAATACACTGTACTTGCTGGGAACAGACGCATGTGCTATTGGTCCTGTGTATGGCAGTTGGAGCGCAATAGTTACTATTCTTACCATAAAACAACTCATGCTCGTAGGACCAGAAACTGCATGTGATTCAACTCCATTTAGGACTGGGATTCAAACGCTAGCTCGCCTTACAAGAAACACACTCTTCTTTAGAGGAAAGAGCACTCTTCTACTCTACTGTGTTTCCTATCAAGCCCAAAAACAGTGAGCTTGCTCAGAACATAATAACTGTGCTTCCTAGACACATGGGCCATATCTAGTTCAACTCTGCTTAGTTAACTGAGAAGAACAGTAGCTCCTCTTCACTTCAATACACTGTACTTGCTGGGAACAGACGCGAGTGCTATTTGCACTGTGTATGGCAATGGGAGCACAATGTGACTTTCCTTACCAGAAAACAACTCTTGTTCGTAGGACCAGAAACTGCATGTGATTCAACTCCATTTAGGACTAGGAAACAAACGCTAGCTCCCCTTACAAGAGACACACTCTGATTTAGATAAAAGAGCACTCTTCTACTCTACTGTGTTTCCTATGGGGTCCAAACAGTGAGCTTGCTCAGAACAAAAGAACTGTGCTTCCTACACTCACGGATAATATCTAGTTCAACTGTGCTTAGGAAACTGACAAGAACAGTAGCTCCTCTTCATTCCGATACACTGTACTTGCTGGGAACAGACGCGAGTGCTATTTGCACTGTGTATGGCAATGGGAGCACAATAGTGACTTTCCTAACCAGAAAACAAGTCTTGCTCGTAGGACCAGATACTGCATGTGATTCAACTCCATTTAGGACTGGGAAACAAACGCTAGCTCGCCTTACAAGAAACACACTCTGCTTTTGAGAAAAGAGCACTCTTCTACTCTACTGTGTTTCCTATGGGGTCCGAACAGTGAGCCTGCTCCGAACAAAAGAACTGTGCTTCCTAGACACATGGGCCATATCTAGTTCAACTCTGCTTAGTTAACTGAGAAGAACAGTAGCTTCTCTTCACTTCAATACACTGTACTTGCTGGGAACAGACGCGAGTGCTATTTGCACTGTGTATGGCAATTGGAGCACAATGTGACTTTCCTTACCAGAAAACAACTCTTGTTTGTAGGACCAGAAAATGCATGTGATTCAACTCCATTTAGGACTAGGAAACAAACGCTAGCTTGCCTTACAAGAAACACACTCTGCTTTAGATAAAAGAGCACTCATCTACTCTACTGTGTTTCCTATAGGGCCAGAACAGTGAGCTTGCTCAGAACAAAAGAACTGTGCTTCCTACACACACGGCCATATCTAGTTCAATTCTGCTTAGGAACGTGACAAGAACAGTAGATCCCCTTCAGTCCAATACACTGTACTTGCTGCAATCAGACGCCAGTGCTATTTGCACTGTGTATGGCAATGAGAACGCAATAGTGACTTTCCTTACCAGAAAACATCTCTTGCTCGTATGAGTAGAAACTGCATGTGATTCAACGCCATTTAGGACTGGGAAACAAATGCTAGCTCGCCTTACAAAAACACACTCTGCTTTTGCGAAAAGAGCACTCTTCTACTCTACTGTGTTTCCTATAGGGCAAGAACAGTGAGCTTGCTCAGATCAAATGAACTGTGCTTCCTACACACACAGATAATATCTAGTTCAACTCTGCATAGGAAACTGAGAAGAACAGTAGCTCCTCTTCAGTCCAATACACTGTACTTGCTGGGAACAGACGCGAGTGCTATTTGCACTGTGTATGGCAATGAGAACACAATAGTGACTTTCCTTACCAGAAAACAACTCTTACTCGTAGGAACACAAACTGCATGTGATTCAACGCCATTTAGGACTGGGAAACAAATGCTAGCTCGCCTTACAAGAAAAACACTCTGCTTTAGAGAAAAGAGCACTCTTCTACTCCACTGTGTTTCCTAGGTGTCCAAACAGTGAGTTTGCTCAGAACAAAAGAACTGTGCTTCCTACACACATGGACCATATCTAGTTCAACTCTGCTTAGGAAACAGACAAGAACAGTAGCTCCTCTTCAGTCCGATACACTGTAATTGCTGAGAACAGACACGAGTGCTATTTGCACTGTGTATGGCAATTGGAGCGCAATAGTGACTTTCCTTACAAGAAAACAACTCTTGTTCGTAGGACCAGAAACTGCATGTGATTCAACTCCATTTAGGACTAGGAAACAAACGCTAGCTCGCCTTACAAAAACCACTCTGCTTTTGAGAAAAGAGCACTCTTCTATTCTACTGTGTTTCCTATGGGGTCCGAACACTGAGCTTGCTCAGAACTTAATAACTGTGCTTCCTAGACACACGGGACATATCTAGTTCAACTCTGCTTAGGAAACTGAGAAGAACAGTAGCTCCTCTTCAGTCCAATGCACTGTACTTGCTGGGAACAGACGCGAGTTCTATTTGCACTGTGTATGGCAATGGGAGCACAATAGTGACTTTCCTTACCAGAAAACAACTCTTGCTCTTAGGACCAGAAACTGCATGGGATTCAACTCCATTTAGGACTGGGAAACAAAAGCTAGCTCGCCTTACAAGAAACACACTCTGCTTTAGAGAAAAGAGCACTCTTCTACTCTACTGTTTTTCCTATGGGGTCCAAACAGTGAGCTTGCTCAGAACCAAAGAACTGTGCTTCCTACACACACGGACCATATGTAGTTCAACTCTGCTTAGGAAACTGACAGGAACAGTAGCTCCTTTTCAGTCCAATACACTGTACTTGCTGGGAACAGACGCGAGTGCTATTTGCATTGTGTATGGCAATGAGAAAGCAATAGTGACTTTTCTTACCACAAAACAACTCTTGCTCGTAGGACCACAAACTGCATGTGATTCAACGCCATTTAGGACTGCGAAAAAAACGCTACCTCGCCTTGCAAAAACACACTCTGCTTTTGCGAAAAGAGCACTCTTCTACTCTACTGTGTTTCCTATAGGGCCAGAACAGTGAGCTTGC
The DNA here is from genome assembly GCF_949786415.1 of Peromyscus eremicus. NCBI lineage: Eukaryota > Metazoa > Chordata > Mammalia > Rodentia > Cricetidae > Peromyscus > Peromyscus eremicus. Next base: position 110,194 of record NW_026735369.1, read on the forward strand.
TCAGATCAAATGAACTGTGCTTCCTAGACACACGGGCCTTATCTAGTTCAACTCTGCTTAGGAAACTGACAAGAACAGTAGCTCCTCTTCAGTCCAATACACTGTAATTGCTGGGAACAGACGGGAGTGCTATTTGCACTGTGTATGGCAATGGGAGCACAACAGTGACTTTCCTTACCAGAAAACAACTCTTGCTCGTAGGACCAGAAACTGCATGTGATTCAACTCCATTTAGGACTGGGAAACAAACGCTAGCTTGCCTTACAAGAAACACACTCTGCTTTTGAGAAAAGAGCACTCTTCTATTCTACTGTGTTTCCTATGGGGTCCGAACAGTGAGCTTGCTCAGAACAAAAGAACTGTGCTTCCTACACACATGGACCATATCTAGTTCAACTCTGCTTAGGAAACTGACAAGAACAGTAGCTCCTCTGCAGTCCGATACACTGTAATTCCTGGGAACAGACGCGAGTGCTATTTGCACTGTGTATGGCAATGGGAGCACAACAGTGACTTTCCTTACCAGAAAACATCTCTTGCTCGTAGGACCACAAACTGCATGTGATTCAACGCCATTTAGGACTGGGAAACAAATGCTAGCTCGCCTTACAAAAACACACTCTGCTTTTGCGAAAAGAGCACTCTTCTACTCTACTGTGTTTCCTATAGGGCCAGAACAGTGAGCTTGCTCAGATCAAATGAACTGTGCTTCCTAGACACACGGGCCTTATCTAGTTCAACTCTGCTTAGGAAACTGAGAAGAACAGTAGATCCTATTCAGTCCAATACACTGTACTTGCTGGGAACAGACGCATGTGCTATTGGTCCTGTGTATGGCAGTGGGACCGCAATAGTGACTATTCTTACCATAAAACAACTCATGCTCGTAGGACCAGAAACTGCATGTGATTCTACTCCATTTAGGACTGGGATACAAACGCTAGCTCGCCTTACAAGAAACACACTCTGCTTTAGAGGAAAGAGCACTCTTCTACTCTACTGTGTTTCCTATGGGGTCCAAACAGTGAGTTTGCTCAGAACATAATAACTGTGCTTCCTAGACACATGGGCCATATCTACTTCAACTCTGCTTAGTTAACTGAGAAGAACAGTAGCTTCTCTTCACTTCAATACAGTGTACTTGCTGGGAACAGACGCGAGTGCTATTTGCACTGTGTATGGCAATGGGAGCACAATGTGACTTTCCTTACCAGAAAACAACTCTTGTTCGTAGGACCAGAAAATGCATGTGATTCAACTCCATTTAGGACTAGGAAACAAACGCTAGCTTGCCTTACAAGAAACAAACTCTGCTTTAGATAAAAGAGCACTCATCTACTCTACTGTGTTTCCTATAGGGCCAGAACAGTGAGCTTGCTCAGAACAAAAGAACTGTGCTTCCTACACACATGGCCATATCTAGTTCAATTCTGCTTAGGAACCTGGCAAGAACAGTAAATCCTCTTCAGTCCAATACACTGTACTTGCTGCGATCAGACGCCAGTGCTATTTGCACTGTGTATGGCAATGAGAACGCAATAGTGACTTCCCTTACCAGAAAACAACTCTTGCTCGTAGGAATAGAAACTGCATGTGATTCAACGCCATTTAGGACTGGGAAACAAATGCTAGCTCGCCTTACAAAAACACACTCTGCTTTTGCGAAAAGAGCACTCTTCTACTCTACTGTGTTTCCTATAGGGCAAGAACAGTGAGCTTGCTCAGATCAAATGAACTGTGCTTCCTACACACACAGATAATATCTAGTTCAACTCTGCATAGGAAACTGAGAAGAACAGTAGCTCCTCTTCAGTCCAATACACTGTACTTGCTGGGAACAGACGCGAGTGCTATTTGCACGGTGTATGGCAATGAGAACACAATAGTGACTTTCCTTACCAGAAAACAACTCTTGCTCGTACGACCAGAAACTGCATGTATTCAACTCCATTTAGGACTGAGAAACAAACGCTAGCTCGCCTTACAAAAACACACTCTGCTTTTGAGAAAAGAGCACTCTTCTACTCTACTGTGTTTCCTATAGGGCCAGAACAGTGAGCTTGCTCAGAACAAATGAACTGTGCTTCCTAGACACACGGGCCATATCTAGTTCAACTCTGCTTAGGAACCTGACAAGAACAGTAGGTCCTCTTCAGTCCAATACACTGTACTTGCTGGGAACAGACGGGAGTGCTATTTGCACTGTATATGGCAATGGGAGCGCAATAGTGACTTTCCTTACCAGAAAACAACTCTTGCTCGTACGACCAGAAACTGCATGTATTCAACTCCATTTAGGACTGAGAAACAAACGCTAGCTTGCCTTACAAGAAACACACTCTGCTTTTGAGAAAAGAGCACTCTTCTACTCTACTGTGTTTCCTATGGGGTCCGAACAGTGAGCTTGCTCAGAACTAAAGAACTGTGCTTCCTACACACACGGCCATATCTAGTTCAATTCTGCTTAGGAACCTGACAAGAACAGTAGATCCTCTTCAGTACAATACACTGTACTTGCTTGGAACAGACGCCAGTGCTATTTGTCCTGTGTTTGGCAATGGCAGCGCGATAGTGACTCTTCTTACCAGAAAACAACTCTTGCTCGTAGTACCAGAAACTGCATGTGATTCAACTCCATTTAGGACTGCGAAACAAACTCTAGCTCGCCTTACAAGAAACACACTCTGCTTTAGAGAAAAGAGCACTCTTCTACTCTAGTGTGTTTCCTATGGGGTCCGAACAGTGAGCTTGCTCAGAACCAAAGAACTGTGCTTCCTACACACATGGATAATATCTAGTTCAACTCTACTTAGGAAACTGACAAGAACAATAGCACCTATTCAGTGCAATACACTGTACTTGCTGGGAACAGACGCGAGTGCTATTTGCACTGTGTATGGCAATGGGAGCACAATGTGACTTTCCTTACCAGAAAACAACTCTTGTTCGTAGGACCAGAAACTGCATGTGATTCAACTCCATTTAGGACTGGGAAACAAACGATAGCTTGCCTTACAAGAAACACACTCTGCTTTAGAGAAAAGAGCACTCATCTACTCTACTGTGTTTCCTGTAGTGCCAGAACAATGAGCTTGCTCAGAACATAAGAACTGTGCTTCCTACACACACGGGCCATATCTAGTTCAACTCTGCTTAGAAAACTGACAAGAACAGTAGCTCCTCTTCAGTCCGATACACTGTACTTGCTGGGAACAGATGCGAGTGCTATTTGCACTGTGTATGGCAATGGGAGCACAATGTGACTTTCCTTACCAGAAAACAACTCTTGTTCGTAGGACCAGAAAATGTATGGGATTCAACTCCATTTAGGACTGGGAAACAAATGCTAGCTCTCCTTACAAGAAACACACTCTGCTTTAGAGAAAAGAGCACTCTTCCTCTCTACTGTGTTTCCTATGGGGTCCAAACAGTGAGCTTGCTCAGAACAAAAGAACTGTGCTTCCTACACACACGGCCATATCTAGTTCAATTCTGCTTAGGAACCTGACAAGAACAGTAGCTCCTCTTCAGTCCAATACACTGTACTTGCTGCGATCAGACGCCAGTGCTATTTGCACTGTGTATAGCAATGAGAACGCAATAGTGACTTTCCTTACCAGAAAACAACACTTGCTCATAGGAATAGAAACTGCATGTGATTCAACGCCATTTAGGACTGGGAAACAAATGCTAGCTCGCCTTACAAAAACACACTCTGCTTTTGCGAAAAGAGCACTCTTCTACTCTACTGTGTTTCCTATAAGGCAAGAACAGTGAGCTTGCTCAGATCAAATGAACTGTGTTTCCTACACACACAGATAATATCTAGTTCAACTCTGCATAGGAAACTGACATGAACAGTAGCACCTATTCAGTGAAATTCACTGTACTTGCTGGGAACAGACGCGAGTGCTATTTTCACTGTGTATGGCAATGGGAGCACAATGTGACTCTTCTTACCAGAAAACAACTCTTGTTCGTAGGACCAGAAACTGCATGTGATTCAACTCCATTTAGGACTTGGAAACAAACGCTAGCTCGCCTTACAAGAAACACACTCTGCTTTAGAGAAAAGAGCACTCATCTACTCTACTGTGTTTCCTAGAGGGTCAGAACAGTGAGCTTGCTCAGAACAAAAGAACTGTGCTTCCTACACACACGGCCATATCTAGTTCAATTCTGCTTAGGAACCTGACAAGAACAGTAGATCCTCTTCAGTCCAATACACTGTACTTGCTTGGAACAGACTCCAGTGCTATTTGTCCTGTGTATGGCAATGGCAGGGCAATAGTGACTCTTCTTACCATAAAACAACTCTTGCTCGTAGGACCAGAAACTGCATGTGATTCCACTCCATTTAGGACTGGGAAACAAACGCTAGCTCGCATTACAAGAAACACACTCTGCTCTAGAGAAAAGAGCACGCTTCTACTCTACTGTGTTTCCTATGGGGTGCAAACAGTGAGCTTGCTCAGAACAAAAGAACTGTGCTTCCTACACACACGGACCATATGTAGTTCAACTCTGCTTAGGAAACTGACAAGAACAGTAGCTCCTATTCAGTCCAATACACTGTACTTGCTGGGAAAAGACGCGAGTGCTATTTGCCCTGTGTATGGCAATGGGAGCACAATAGTTACTTCCTTTCCAGAAAACAACGCTTGCTCGTAGGACCAAAAACAGCATGTGATTCAACTCCATTTTGGACTGGGAAACAAACGCTAGCTCGCCTTAAAAGAAATACACTCTGCTTTTGAGAAAAGAGTACTCTTCTACTCTACTGTGTTTCCTATGGGGTCTGAACAGTGAGCTTTCTCAGAACAAAAAAACTGTGCTTCCTACACACACGGGCCATATGTAGTTCAACTCTGCTTAGGAAACTGACAGGAACAGTAGCTCCTCTTCAGTCCAGTACACTGTACTTGCTGGAAGCAGAAGCGAGTGCTATTTGCACTGTATATGACATTGGGAGCGCAATAGTGACTCTTCTTACCAGAAAACAACTCTTGCTTGTAGGACCAAAAACTTCATTGACTCAACTCCATTTAGGAATGGGAAACAAATGCTAGCTCCCCTTACAAGAAACACACTCTGCTTTTGAGAAAAGATCACTCTTCTACTCTACTGTGTTTCCTATAGGGCCAGAACAGTGAGCTTGCTCAGAACAAAAGAACTGTGGTTCCTACACACACGGGCTATATCTAGTTCAACTCAGCTTAGGAAATGACAAGAACAGTAGATCCTCTTCAGTCCAATACACTGCACATGCTGGGAACAGACGTCAGTGCTATTTGCCCTGTGTATGACAATGGGAGCGCAATAGTGACTGTTCTTACCATAAAACAACTCTTGCTCATAGGACCAGAAACTGCATGTGATTCAACTCCATTTAGGACTGGGAAACAAACGCTAGCTCGCCTTACAAGAAACACACTCTGCTTTAGAGAAAAGAGCACTCTTCTACTCTACAGTTTTTCCTATAGGGCCAGAACAGTGAGCTTGCTGAGAACAAAAGAACTGTGCTTCCTAAACACGGGCCATGTCTAGTTCAACTCTCCTTAGGAAACTGACAAGAACAGTAGCTCCTATTCAGTCCAATACACTGTAATTGCTGGGAACAGACGCGAGTGCTATTTGCACTGTGTATGGCATTTGGAGCGCAATAGTGACTCTTCTTACCAGAAAACAACTCTTGCTCGTAGGACCAAAAACTGCCTGTGACTCAATTCTATTTAGGACAGGAAAACAAATGCGAACTCGCCTTACAAGAAACACACTCTGCTTTTGAGAAAAGAGCACTCTTCTACTCTACTGTGTTTCCTATGGGGTTCAAACAGTGAGCTTGCCCAGAACAAAAGAACTGTGCTGCCTACACACATGGACCATATCTAGTTCAACTCTGCTTAGGAAACTGACAAGAACAGTAGCTCCTGTTCAGTCCAATACACTGTACTTGCTGGGCACAGATGCGAGTGCTATTTGCACTGTGTATGGCAATTGGAGCACAATAGTGACTCTTCTTACAGAAAACAACTCTTGCTCTTAGGACCAAAAACTGCATGTGACTCAACTCCATTTAGGACTGGGAAACAAACGCGAGCTCGCCTTACAAAAAACACACTCTGCTTTAGAGAAAAGAGCACTCTTCTACTCTACTGTGTTTCCTATAGGGCCAGAACAGTGAGCTTGCTCAGAACAAAAGAACTGTGCTTCCTACACAAGGGCCATATCTAGTTCAACTCTGCTTAGGAAACTGACAAGAACAGTAGCTCCTATTCATTCCAATACTCTGTACTTGCTGGGAACAGACGCGCGTGCTATTTGCACTGTGTATGGCATTTGGAGCGCAATAGTGACTCTTCTTACCAGAAAACAACTCTTGCTCGTAGGACCAAAAACTGCCTGTGACTCAACTCTATTTAGGACTGGGAAACAAATGCGAGCTCGCCTTACAAGAAATACACTCTACTTTAGAGAAAAGAGCACTCTTCTACTCTACTGTGTTTCCTATAGGGCCAGAACAGTGAGCTTGCTCAGAACATAATAACTGTGCTTCCTACACACACCGGCCATATCTAGTTCAACTCTGCTTAGGAACCTGACAATAACAGTAGATCCTCTTCAGTCCAATACACTGTACTTGCTGGGAACAGACGCGAGTGATATTTGCACTGTGAATGGCAATGAGAGTGCAATAGTGACTTTCCTTACCAGAAAACAACTCTTGCTCATAGGACTACAAACTGCATGTGATACAACGCCATTTAGGACTGGGAAACAAATGCTAGCTCGCCTTACAAGAAACACACTCTGCTTTTGAGAAAAGAGCACTCTTCTACTCTACGGTGTTTCCTATGTGGTCCGAACAGTGAGCTTGGTCAGAACAAAAGAACTGTGCTTCCTACATACACGGCCATATCTAGTTCAATTCTGCTTAGGAACCTAACAAGAACAGTAGACACTCTTCAGTCCAATACACTGTACTTGCTGGGAACAGACAACAGTGCTATTTGTCCTGTGTAGGGCAATGGCAGTGCAATAGTGGCTTTCCTTACCAGAAAACAACTCTTGCTCATAAGACCAGAAACTGCATGTGATTCAACTCCATTTAGGACTGGGAAACAAACGCTAGCTCGCGTTATAATAAACACACTCTGCTTTTGAGAAACGAACACTCTTCTACTCTACTGTGTTTCCTATGGGGTCTGAAGAGTGAGCTTGCTCAGAACAAAAGAACTGTGCTTCCTACACACACGGCCATGTATAGTTCAATTCTGCTTAGGAACCTGACAAGAACAGTAGATCTTCTTCAGTCCAATACACTGTACGTGCTGGGAACAGACGCCAGTGCTATTTGTCCTGTGTATGGCAATGGCAGCGCAATAGTGACTCTTCTTACCATAAAACAACTCTTGCTCCTAGGACCAGAATCTGCCTGTGATTCCACTCCATTTAGGACTGGGAAACAAATGCTACCTCGCCTTACAAGAAACACACTCTGCTTTAGAGAAAAGAGCACTCTTCTACTCTACTGTGTTTCCTATAGGGCCAGAACAGTGAGCTTGCTCAGAACAAAAGAACTGTGCTTCCTACACACGGGCCATATCTATTTCAACTCTGCTTAGGAAACTGACAAGAACAGTAGCTCCTATTCAGTCCAATACACTGTACTTGCTGGGAACAGACGCGAGTGCTATTTGCACTGTGTATGGCATTTGGAGCGCAATAGTGACTCTTCTTACCAGAAAACAACTCTTGCTCGTGGGACCAAAAACTGCCTGTGACTCAACTCCATTTAGGACTGGGAAACAAACGCGAGCTCACCTTACAAGAAATACACTCTGCTTTAGAGAAAAGAGCACTCTTCTACTTTACTGTGTTTCCTATAGGGCCAGAACAGTGAGCTTGCTCAGAACATAAGAACTGTGCTTCCTACACACACGGGCCATATCTAGTTCAACTCTGCTTAGGAACCTGACAAAAACAGTAGATCCTCTTCAGTCCAATACACTGTACATGCTGGGAACAGACGCGAGTGCTATTTGCACTGTGTATGGCAATGAGAGCACGCACAATAGTGACTTTCCTTACCAGAACACAACTCTTGCTCATAGGACCACAAATTGCATGTTATTCAACACCATTTAGGACTGGGAAACAAATGCTAGCTCGCCTTAAAAGAAACACACTCTGCTTTTGAGAAAAGAGCACTCTTCTACTCTACTGTGTTTCCTATGGTGTCCGAACAGTGAGCTTGCTCAGAACAAAAGAACTGTGCTTCCTACACACACGGGCCATATCTAGTTCAACTCTGGTTAGAAAACTGACAAGAACACTATCTCCTCTTTTGTCCAATACACTGTACTTGCTGGGAACAGACGCGAGTGCTATTTGCACTGTGTATGGCAATGGGAGCGCAATAGTGACTCTTCTTACCAAAAACAACTCTTGCTCGTAGGACCAGAAACTGCATGGGATTCAACTCCGTTTCTGACTGGGAAACAAACACTAGCTAGCCTTACAAGAAACACACTCTGCTTTTGAGAAAAGAGCACTCTTCTACTCTACTGTGTTTCCTATAAGGCCAGAAGAGTTAGCTTGCTTAGAACAAAAGAACTGTGCTTCCTACACACACGGGCCATATCTAGTTCAACTCTGCTTAGGAAACTGACAAGAACAGTAGATCCTCCTTAGTCCAATACACTGTACATGCTGGGAACAGACACCCGTGCTATTTGCCCTGTGTATGACAATGGGAGCGTAATTGTGACTCTTCTTACTAGAAAACAACTCTTGCTCGTAGGACCGGAAACTGCATGGGATTCAACTCCATTTATGACTGGGAAACGAATGCTAGCTCGCCTTACAAGAAACACACTCTGCTTTTGAGAAAAGAGCACTCTTCTACTCTACTGTGTTTCCTATAGGGCCAGAACAGTGAGCTTGTTCAAGACAAAAGAACTGTGCTTCCTACACACGGGCCATATCTATTTCAACTCTGCTTAGGAAACTGACAAGAACAGTAGCTCCTCTTCAGTCCAATACACTGTACTTGCTGGGAACAGACGCGAGTGCTATTTGCACTGTGTATGGCATTTGGAGCGCAATAGTGACTCTTCTTACCAGAAAACAACTCTTGCTCGTGGGACCAAAAACTGCCTGTGACTCAACTCCATTTAGGACTGGGAAACAAACGCGAGCTCACCTTACAAGAAATACACTCTGCTTTAGAGAAAAGAGCACTCTTCTACTTTACTGTGTTTCCTATAGGGCCAGAACAGTGAGCTAGCTCAGAACATAAGAACTGTGCTTCCTACACACACGGGCCATATCTAGTTCAACTCTGCTTAGGAACCTGACAAGAACAGTAGATCCTCTTCAGTCCAATACACTGTACTTGCTGTGAGCAGACACGAGTGCTATTTGCACTGTGTATGGCAATGGGAGCGCAATAGTGACTCTTCTTAGCAGAAAACAACTTTTGCTCGTAGGACCAGAAACTGCATGGGATTCAACTTTGTTTCTGACTGGGAAACAAACACTAGCAAGCCTTACAAGAAAGACACTCTGCTTTTGAGAAAAGAGCACTCTTCTACTCTACTGTGTTTCCTATAGGGCCAGAACAGTGAGCTTGCTCAGAACAAAAGAACTGTGCTTCCTACACACACGGGCCATATCTAGTTCAACTCTGCTTAGAAAACTGACAAGAACAGTAGCTCCTCTTCAGTCCAATACACTGTACTTGCTGGGAACAGACGCGAGTGCTATTTGCACTGTGTATGGCAAGGGAACGCAATAGTGACTCTTCTTACCAGAAAACAACTCTTGCTTGCAGGACCAGAAACTGCATGGGATTCAACTCCGTTTCTGACGGGAAACAAACACTAGCTAGCCTTACAAGAAACACACTCTGCTTTTGAGAAAAGAGCACTCTTCTACTCTACTGTGTTTCCAATGGAGTCCGAACAGTGAGCTTGCTCAGAACAAAAGAACTGTGCTTACTACACACACGGGTCATATCTAGTTCAACTCTGCTCAGGAAACTGACAAGAACAGTAGACCCTCTTCAGTCCAATACACTGTACTTGCTGGGAACAGACGCCAGTGCTATTTGCACTGTGTATGGCAATTGGACCACAATACTGACTCATCTTACCAGAAAACAACTCTTGCTCATAGGACAAAAAACTGCATGTGACTCAACTCCATTTAGGACTGGGAAACAAACTCTAGCTCGCTTTACAAGAAACACACTCTGCTTTTGATAAAAGAGCACTCTTCTACTCTACTGTGTTTCCTATAGGGCCAAAACAGTGAGCTTGCTCAGAAAAAAAGAACTGTGCTTCCTACACACACGGGCCATATCTAGTTCAACTCTGCTTAGGAAACTGAGAAGAACAGTAGCTCCTCTTCAGTCCAATACACTGTACTTGCTGGGAAGAGACGGGAGGGCTATTTGCACTGTGTATGGCAATGAGAAAGCAATAGTGACTTTTCTTACCACAAAACAACTCTTGCTCGTAGGACCACAAACTGCATGTGATTCAACGCCATTTAGGACTGGGAAACAAATGCTAGCTCGCCTTACAAAAACACACTCTGCTTTGAGAAAAGAGCACTCTTCTACTCTACTGTGTTTCCTATAGGGCCAGAACAGTGAGCTTGCTCAGATCAAATGAACTGTGCTTCCTAGACACACGGGCCTTATCTAGTTCAACTCTGCTTAGGAAACTGAGAAGAACAGTAGCTCCTCTTCAGTCCAATACACTGTAATTGCTGGGAACAGACGTGAGTGCTATTTGCACTGTGTATGGCAATGGGAGCACAACAGTGACTTTCCTTACCAGAAAACAACTCTTGCTCGTAGGACCAGAAACTGCAGGTGATTCAACTCCATTTAGGACTGGGAAACCAACGCTAGCTCGCCTTACAAGAAACACACTCTGCTTTTGAGAAAAGAGCACTCTTCTACTCTTGTGTTTCCTATGGGGTCCGAACAGTGAGCTTGCTCAGAACAAAAGAACTGTGCTTCCTACACACATGGACCATATCTAGTTCAACTCTGCTTAGGAAACTGACAAGAACAGTAGCTCCTCTGCAGTCCGATACTCTGTAATTCCTGGGAACAGACGCGAGTGCTATTTGTACTGTGTATGGCAATGGGAGCGCAATAGTGACTTTCCTTACCAGAAAACAACTCTGGCTGGTAGTACCAAAAACTGCCTGTGACTCAACTCCATTTAGGACTGGGAAACAAACGCGAGCTCGCCTTACAAGAAACACACTCTGCTCTAGAGAAAAGAGCACTCTTCTACTCTACTGTGTTTCCTATATGGCCAGAACATTGAGCTTGCTCAGAACATAATAACTGTGCTTCCTAGACACACGGGACATATCTAGTTCAACTCTGCTTAGGAAACTGAGAAGAACAGTAGCTCCTCTTCACTCCAATACACTGTACTTGCTGGGAACAGACGCGAGTTCTATTTGCACTGTGTATGGCAATGGGAGCACAATAGTGACTTTCCTTACCAGAAAACAACTCTTGCTCTTAGGACCAGAAACTGCATGGGATTCAACTCCATTTAGGACTGGGAAACAAAAGCTAGCTCGCCTTACAAGAAACACACTCTGCTTTAGAGAAAAGAGCACTCTTCTACTCTACTGTTTTTCCTATGGGGTCCAAACAGTGAGCTTGCTCAGAACAAAAGAACTGTGCTTCCTACACACACGGACCATATGTAGTTCAACTCTGCTTCGGAAACTGACAAGAACAGTAGCTCCTTTTCAGTCCAATACACTGTACTTGCTGGGAACAGACGCGAGTGCTATTTGCACTGTGTATGGCAATGAGAACGCAATAGTGACTTTTCTTACCAGAAAACATCTCTTGCTCGTAGGACCACAAACTGCATGGGATTCAACACCATTTAGGACTGGGAAACAAATGCTAGCTCGCCTTACAAAAACACACTTTGCTTTTGTGAAAAGAGCACTCTTCTACTCTACTGTGTTTCCTATAGGGCCAGAACAGTGAGCTTGCTCAGATCAAATGAACTGTGCTTCCTAGACACACGGGCCTTATCTAGTTCAACTCTGCTTAGGAAACTGAGAAGAACAGTAGATCCTATTCAGTCCAATACACTGTACTTGCTGGGAACAGACACATGTACTATTGGTCCTGTGTATGGCAGTGGGAGCGCAATAGTGACTATTCTTACCATAAAACAACTCATGCTCGTAGGACCAGAAACTGCATGTGATTCTACTCCATTTAGGACTGGGATACAAACGCTAGCTCGCCTTACAAGAAACACACTCTGCTTTAGAGGAAAGAGCACTCTTCTACTCTACTGTGTTTCCTATGGGGTCCAAACAGTGAGTTTGCTCAGAACGCAATAACTGTGCTTCCTAGACACATGGGCCATATCTAGTTCAACTCTGCTTAGTTAACTGAGAAGAACAGTAGCTTCTCTTCACTTCAATACACTGTACTTGCTGGGAACAGACGCGAGTGCTATTTGCACTGTGTATGGCAATGGGTGCACAATGTGACTTTCCTAACCAGAAAACAACTCTTGTTCGTAGGACCAGAAAATGCATCTGATTCAACTCCATTTAGGACTAGGAAACAAACGCTAGCTTGCCTTACAAGAAACACACTCTGCTTTAGATAAAAGAGCACTCATCTACTCTACTGTGTTTCCTATAGGGCCAGAACAGTGAGCTTGCTCAGAACAAAAGAACTGTGCTTCCTACACACACAGCCATATCTAGTTCAATTCTGCTTAGGAACCTGACAAGAACAGTAGATCCTCTTCAGTCCGATACACTGTACTTGCTGCGATCAGACGCCAGTGCTATTTGCACTGTGTATGGCAATGAGAACGCAATAGTGACTTTCCTTACCAGAAAACAACTCTTGCTCGTAGGAATAAAAACTGCATGTGATTCAACGCCATTTAGGACTGGGAAACAAATGCTAGCTCGCCTTACAAAAACACACTCTGCTTTTGCGAAAAGAGCACTCTTCTACTCTACTGTGTTTCCTATAGGGCAAGAACAGTGAGCTTGCTCAGATCAAATGAACTGTGCTTCCTACACACACAGATAATATCTAGTTCAACTCTGCATAGGAACCTGACAAGAACAGTAGCTCCTCTTCAGTCAAATACACTGTACTTGCTGGGAACAGATGGGAGTGCTATTTGCACTGTATATGGCAATGGGAGCGCAATAGTGACTTTCCTTACCAGAAAACAACTCTTGCTCGTACGACCAGAAACTGCATGTATTCAACTCCATTTAGGACTGAGAAACAAACGCTAGCTTGCCTTACAAGAAACACACTCTGCTTTTGAGAAAAGAGCACTCTTCTACTCTACTGTGTTTCCTATGGGGTCCGAACAGTGAGCTTGCTCAGAACAAAAGAACTGTGCTTCCTACACACACGGCCTTTTCTAGTTCAATTCTGCTTAGGAACCTGACAAGAACAGTAGATCCTCTTCAGTCCAATACATTGTACTTGCTGCGAACAGACGCCAGTGCTATTTGTCCTGTGTATGGCAATGGCAGCGCGTTAGTGACTCTTCTTACCAGAAAACAACTCTTGCTCGTAGTACCAGAAACTGCATGTGATTCAACTCCATTTAGGACTGCAAAACAAACTCTAGCTCGCCTTACAAGAAACACACTCTGCTTTAGAGAAAAGAGCACTCTTCTACTCTAGTGTGTTTCCTATGGGGTCCAAACAGTGAGCTTGCTCAGAACAAAAGAACTGTGCTTCCTACACACACGGATAATATCTAGTTCAACTCTACTTAGGAAACTGACAAGAACAATAGCACCTATTCAGTGCAATACACTGTACTTGCTGGGAACAGACGCGAGTGCTATTTGCACTGTGTATGGCAATGGGAGCACAATGTGACTTTCCTTACCAGAAAACAACTCTTGTTCGTAGGACCAGAAACTGCATGTGATTCAACTCCATTTAGGACTGGGAAACAAACGATAGCTTGCCTTACAAGAAACACACTCTGCTTTAGAGAAAAGAGCACTCATCTACTCTACTGTGTTTCCTGTAGTGCCAGAACAATGAGCTTGCTCAGAACAAAAGAACTGTGCTTCCTACACACACGGGCCATATCTAGTTCAACTCTGCTTAGGAAACTGACAAGAACAGTAGCTCCTCTTCAGTCCGATACACTGTACTTGCTGGGAACAGACGCGAGTGCTATTTGCACTGTGTATGGAATTTGGAGCGCAATAGTGACTCTTCTTACCAGAAAACAACTCTTGCTCATAGAACCAAAAACTGCCTGTGACTCAACTCTATTTAGGACTGGGAAACAAATGCGAGCTCGCTTTACAAGAAATACACTCTACTTTAGAGAAAATTGCAATCTTCAACTCTACTGTGTTTCCTACAGGGCCAGAACAGTGAGCTTGCTCAGAACATAATAACTGTGCTTTCTACACACACGGGCCATATCTATTTCAACTCTGCTTAGGAACTTGACAAGAACAGTAGATCCTCTTCAGTCCAATACACTGTACTTGCTGGGAACAGACAGGAGTGCTATTTGCACTGTGTATGGCAATGGGAGCGCAACAGTGACTTTCCTTACCAGAAAACAACTCTTGTTTGTAGGACCAGAAACTGCATGTGATTCAACTCCATTTAGGACTGGGAAACAAACGCTAGCTCGCCTTACAAGAAAAACACTCTGCTTTTGAGAAAAGAGCACTCTTCTTCTCTACTGTGTTTCCTATGGGGTCCGAACAATGAGCTTGCTCAGAACAAAAAAACTGTGCTTCCTACACACACGGCCATATCTAGATCAATTCTGTTTAGGAACCTGACAAGAACAGTAGATCCTCTTCCGTCCAATACACTGTACCTGCTGAGAACAGACGCCAGTGCTATTTATCCTGTGTATGGCAATGGCAGCGTAATAGTGATTATTCTTACCATAAAACAACGCTTGCTCGTAGGACCAGAAACTGCATGGGATTCCACTCCATTTAGGACTGGGAAACTAACGCTTGCTCGCATTACAAGAAACAGACTCTGCTTTAGAAAAAAGAGGACTCTTCTACTCTACTGTGTTAGATATGGGGTCCAAACAGTGAGCTTGGTCAGAACAACAGAACTGTGCTTCCTACACACACGGACCATATGTACTTCTACTCTGCTTAGGAAACTGAGAAGAACAGTAGCTTCTCTTCACTCCAATACACTGTACTTGCTGGGAACAGACACGAGTGCTATTTGCACTGTGTATGGCAATGGAAGCACAATAGTGACTTTCCTTACCAGAAAACAACTCTTGCTCTTAGGACCAGAAAATGCATGGGATTCAACTCCATTTAGGACTTGCAAACAAAAGCTAGCTTGCCTTACAAGAAACACACTCTGCTTTAGAGAAAAGAGCACTCTTCCTCTCTACTGTGTTTCCTATGGGGTCCAAACAGTGAGCTTGCTCAGAACAAAAGAACTGTGCTTCCTACACACACGGCCATATCTAGTTCAATTCTGCTTAGGAACCTGACAAGAACAGTAGCTCCTCTTCAGTCCAATACACTGTACTTGCTGCGATCAGACGCCAGTGCTATTTGCACTGTGTATAGCAATGAGAACGCAATAGTGAATTTCCTTACCAGAAAACAACTCTTGCTCGTAGGAATAGAAACTGCATGTGATTCAACGCCATTTAGGACTGGGAAACAAATGCTAGCTCGCCTTACAAAAACACACTCTGCTTTTGCGAAAAGAGCACTCTTCTACTCTACTGTGTTTCCTATGGGGTCCGAACAGTGAGCTTGCTCAGAACAAAAGAACTGTGCTTACTACACACACGGACCATATGTAGTTCAACTCTGCTTAGGAAACTGACAAGAACAGTAGCTCCTATTCAGTCCAATACACTGTACTTGCTGGGAAAAGACGCGAGTGCTATTTGCCCTGTGTATGGCAATGGGAGCGCAATAGTGACTTTCCTTACCAGAAAACAACTCTTGTTCGTAGGACCAGAAACTGCATGTGATTCAACTCCATTTAGGACTGGGAAACACACGATAGCTCGCCTTACAAGAAACACACTCTGCTTTTGAGAAAAGAGCACTCTTCTATTCTACTGTGTTTCCTATGGGGTCCGAACAGTGAGCTTGCTCAGAACAAAAGAACTGTGCTTCCTACACACACGGATAATATCTAGTTCAACTCTGCTTAGGAAACTGACAAGAACAGTAGCTCCTCTTCAGTCCAATACACTGTACTTGCTGGGAACAGACGCGAGTGCTATTTGCACTGTGTATGGCAATGGGAGCACAATGTGACTTTCCTTACCAGAAAACAACTCTTGTTTGTAGGACCAGAAACTGCATGTGATTCAACTCCATTTTGGACTGGGAAACAAACGATAGCTCGACTTACAAGAAACACACTCTGCTTTAGAGAAAAGAGCACTCATCTACTCTACTGTTTTTCCTATAGGGCCAGAACAGTGAGCTTGCTCAGAACATAAGAACTGTGCATCCTACACACACGGGCCATATCTAGTTCAACTCTGCTTAGGAAACTGACAAGAACAGTAGCTCCTCTTCAGTCTGATACACTGTACTTGCTGCGATCAGACGCCAGTGCTATTTGCACTGTGTATGGCAATGAGAATGCAATAGTGACTTTCCTTACCAGAAAACAACTCTTGCTTGTAGGAATAGAAACTGCATGTGATTCAACGCATTTAGGACTGGGAAACAAATGCTAGCTCACCTTACAAAAACACACTCTGCTTTTGCGAAAAGAGCACTCTTCTACTCTACTGTGTTTCCTATAGGGCAAGAACAGTGAGCTTGCTCAGATCAAATGAACTGTACTTCCTACACACACAGATAATATCTAGTTCAACTCTGCATAGGAAACTGAGAAGAACAGTAGCTCCTCTTCAGTCCAATACACTGTACTTGCTGGGAACAGACGCGAGTGCTATTTGCACTGTGTATGGCAATGAGAACACAATAGTGACTTTCCTTACCAGAAAACAACTCTTGCTCGTAGGACCACAAACTGCATGTGATTCAACGCCATTTAGGACTGGGAAACAAATGCTAGCTCGCCTTACAAGAAAAACACTCTGCTTTAGAGAAAAGAGCACTCTTCTACTCCACTGTGTTTCCTAGGGGTCCAAACAGTGAGCTTGCTCAGAACAAAAGAACTGTGCTTCCTACACACACGGACCATATCTAGTTCAACTCTGCTTAGGAAACTGACAAGAACAGTAGCTCCTCTTCAGTCCGATACACTGTAATTGCTGAGAACAGACGCGAGGGCTATTTGCACTGTTTATGGCAATTGGAGCGCAATAGTGACTTTCCTTACCAGAAAACAACTCTTGTTCGTAGGACCAGAAACTGCATGTGATTCAACTCCATTTAGGCCTAGGAAACAAATGCTAGCTCGCCTTACAAAAACCACTCTGCTTTTGAGAAAAGAGCACTCTTCTATTCTACTGTGTTTCCTATAGTGCCAGAACAGTGAGCTTGCTCAGAACAAATGAACTGTGCTTCCTAGACACACGGGCCATATCTAGTTCAACTCTGCTTAGGAACCTGACAAGAACAGTAGCTCCTCTTCAGTCCAATACACTGTACTTGCTGGGAACAGACGGGAGTGCTATTTGCACTGTATATGGCAATGGGAGCGCAATAGTGACTTTCCTTACCAGAAAACAACTCTTGCTCGTACGACCAGAAACTGCATGTATTCAACTCCATTTAGGACTGAGAACCAAACGCTAGCTTGCCTTACAAGAAACACACTCTGCTTTTGAGAAAAGAGCACTCTTCTACTCTACTGTGTTTCCTATGGGGTCCGAACAGTGAGCTTGCTCAGAACAAAAGAACTGTGCTTCCTACACACACGGCCATATCTAGTTCAATTCTGCTTAGGAACCTGACAAGAACAGTAGATCCTCTTCAGTCCAATACACTGTACTTGCTGCGAACAGACGCCAGTGCTATTTGTCCTGTGTATGGCAATGACAGCGCGTTAGTGACTCTTCTTACCAGAAAACAACTCTTGCTCGTAGTACAGAAACTGCATGTGATTCAACGCCATTTAGGACTGCGAAACAAACTCTAGCTCGCCTTACAAGAAACACACTCTGCTTTAGAGAAAAGAGCACTCTTCTACTCTAGTGTGTTTCCTATGGGGTCCAAACAGTGAGCTTGCTCAGAACAAAAGAACTGTGCTTCCTACACACACGGATAATATCTAGTTCATCTCTACTTAGGAAACTGACAAGAACAATAGCACCTATTCAGTGCAATACACTGTACTTGCTGGGAACAGACGCGAGTGCTATTTGCACTGTGTATGGCAATGGGAGCACAATGTGACTTTCCTTACCAGAAAACAACTCTTGTTCGTAGGACCAGAAACTGCATGTGATTCAACTCCATTTAGGCCTAGGAAACAAATGCTAGCTCGCCTTACAAAAACCACTCTGCTTTTGAGAAAAGAGCACTCTTCTATTCTACTGTGTTTCCTATAGTGCCAGAACAGTGAGCTTGCTCAGAACAAATGAACTGTGCTTCCTAGACACACGGGCCATATCTAGTTCAACTCTGCTTAGGAACCTGACAAGAACAGTAGCTCCTCTTCAGTCCAATACACTGTACTTGCTGGGAACAGACGGGAGTGCTATTTGCACTGTATATGGCAATGGGAGCGCAATAGTGACTTTCCTTACCAGAAAACAACTCTTGCTCGTACGACCAGAAACTGCATGTATTCAACTCCATTTAGGACTGAGAACCAAACGCTAGCTTGCCTTACAAGAAACACACTCTGCTTTTGAGAAAAGAGCACTCTTCTACTCTACTGTGTTTCCTATGGGGTCCGAACAGTGAGCTTGCTCAGAACAAAAGAACTGTGCTTCCTACACACACGGCCATATCTAGTTCAATTCTGCTTAGGAACCTGACAAGAACAGTAGATCCTCTTCAGTCCAATACACTGTACTTGCTGCGAACAGACGCCAGTGCTATTTGTCCTGTGTATGGCAATGACAGCGCGTTAGTGACTCTTCTTACCAGAAAACAACTCTTGCTCGTAGTACAGAAACTGCATGTGATTCAACGCCATTTAGGACTGCGAAACAAACTCTAGCTCGCCTTACAAGAAACACACTCTGCTTTAGAGAAAAGAGCACTCTTCTACTCTAGTGTGTTTCCTATGGGGTCCAAACAGTGAGCTTGCTCAGAACAAAAGAACTGTGCTTCCTACACACACGGATAATATCTAGTTCATCTCTACTTAGGAAACTGACAAGAACAATAGCACCTATTCAGTGCAATACACTGTACTTGCTGGGAACAGACGCGAGTGCTATTTGCACTGTGTATGGCAATGGGAGCACAATGTGACTTTCCTTACCAGAAAACAACTCTTGTTCGTAGGACCAGAAACTGCATGTGATTCAACTCCATTTAGGACTGGGAAACAAACGATAGCTTGCCTTACAAGAAACACACTCTGCTTTAGAGAAAAGAGCACTCATCTACTCTACTGTGTTTCCTGTAGTGCCAGAACAATGAGCTTGCTCAGAACAAAAGAACTGTGCTTCCTACACACACGGGCCATATCTAGTTCAACTCTGCTTAGGAAACTGACAAGAACAGTAGCTCCTCTTCAGTCTGATACACTGTACTTGCTGGGAACAGACGCGAGTGCTATTTGCACTGTGTATGGAATTTGGAGCGCAATAGTGACTCTTCTTACCAGAAAACAACTCTTGCTCATAGAACCAAAAACTGCCTGTGACTCAACTCTATTTAGGACTGGGAAACAAATGCGAGCTCGCCTTACAAGAAATACACTCTACTTTAGAGAAAATTGCACTCTTCAACTCTACTGTGTTTCCTACAGGGCCAGAACAGTGAGCTTGCTCAGAACATAATAACTGTGCTTTCTACACACACGGGCCATATCTATTTCAACTCTGCTTAGGAACTTGACAAGAACAGTAGATCCTCTTCAGTCCAATACACTGTACTTGCTGGGAACAGACAGGAGTGCTATTTGCACTGTGTATGGCAATGGGAGCGCAACAGTGACTTTCCTTACCAGAAAACAACTCTTGTTTGTAGGACCAGAAACTGCATGTGATTCAACTCCATTTAGGACTGGGAAACAAACGCTAGCTCGCCTTACAAGAAACACACTCTGCTTTTGAGAAAAGAGCACTCTTCTACTCTACTGTGTTTCCTATGGGGTCCGAACAATGAGCTTGCTCAGAACAAAAAAACTGTGCTTCCTACACACACGGCCATATCTAGATCAATTCTGTTTAGGAACCTGACAAGAACAGTAGATCATCTTCCGTCCAATACACTGTACTTGCTGAGAACAGACGCCAGTGCTATTTATCCTGTGTATGGCAATGGCAGCGTAATAGTGATTATTCTTACCATAAAACAATGCTTGCTCGTAGGACCAGAAACTGCATGTGATTCCACTCCATTTAGGACTGGGAAACTAACGCTTGCTCGCATTACAAGAAACAGACTCTGCTTTAGAAAAAAGAGGACTCTTCTACTCTACTGTGTTAGATATGGGGTCCAAACAGTGAGCTTGGTCAGAACAACAGAACTGTGCTTCCTACACACACGGACCATATGTACTTCTACTCTGCTTAGGAAACTGAGAAGAACAGTAGCTTCTCTTCACTCCAATACACTGTACTTGCTGGGAACAGACGCGAGTGCTATTTGCACTGTGTATGGCAATGGAAGCACAATAGTGACTTTCCTTACCAGAAAACAACTCTTGCTCTTAGGACCAGAAAATGCATGGGATTCAACTCCATTTAGGACTTGCAAACAAAAGCTAGCTCGCCTTACAAGAAACACACTCTGCTTTAGAGAAAAGAGCACTCTTCCTCTCTACTGTGTTTCCTATGGGGTCCAAACAGTGAGCTTGCTCAGAACAAAAGAACTGTGCTTCCTACACACACGGCCATATCTAGTTCAATTCTGCTTAGGAACCTGACAAGAACAGTAGCTCCTCTTCAGTCCAATACACTGTACTTGCTGCGATCAGACGCCAGTGCTATTTGCACTGTGTATGGCAATGAGAACGCAATAGTGACTTTCCTTACCAGAAAACAACTCTTGCTCGTAAGAATAGAAACTGCATGTGATTCAACGCCATTTAGGACTGGGAAACAAATGCTAGCTCGCCTTACAAAAACACACTCTGCTTTTGAGAAAAGAGCACTCTTCTACTCTACTGTGTTTCCTATAGGGCCAGAACAGTGAGCTTGCTCAGAACAAATGAACTGTGCTTCCTAGACACACGGGCCATATCTAGTTCAACTCTGCTTAGGAACCTGACAAGAACAGTAGCTCCTCTTCAGTCCAATACACTGTACTTGCTGGGAACAGACGGGAGTGCTATTTGCACTGTATATGGCAATGGGAGCGCAATAGTGACTTTCCTTACCAGAAAACAACTCTTGCTCGTACGACCAGAAACTGCATGTATTCAACTCCATTTAGGACTGAGAAACAAACGCTAGCTTGCCTTACAAGAAACACACTCTGCTTTTGAGAAAAGAGCACTCTTCTACTCTACTGTGTTTCCTATGGGGTCCGAACAGTGAGCTTGCTCAGAACAAAAGAACTGTGCTTCCTACACACACGGCCTTATCTAATTCAATTCTGCTTAGGAACCTGACAAGAACAGTAGATCCTCTTCAGTCCAATACACTGTACTTGCTGCGAACAGACGCCAGTGCTATTTGTCCTGTGTATGGCAATGGCAGCGCGTTAGTGACTCTTCTTACCAGAAAACAACTCTTGCTCGTAGTACCAGAAACTGCATGTGATTCAACTCCATTTAGGACTGCGAAACAAACTCTAGCTTGCCTTACAAGAAACACACTCTGCTTTAGAGAAAAGAGCACTCTTCTACTCTAGTGTGTTTCCTATGGGGTCAAAACAGTGAGCTTGCCCAGAACAAAAGAACTGTGCTGCCTACACACATGGACCATATCTAGTTCAACTCTGCTTAGGAAACTGACAAGAACAGTAGCTCCTGTTCAGTCCAATACACTGTACTTGCTGGGCACAGATGCGAGTGCTATTTGCACTGTGTATGGCAATTGGAGCACAATAGTGACTCTTCTTACAGAAAACAACTCTTGCTCGTAGGACCAAAAACTGCATGTGACTCAACTCCATTTAGGACTGGGAAACAAACGCGAGCTCGCCTTACAAAAAACACACTCTGCTTTAGAGAAAAGAGCACTCTTCTACTCTACAGTGTTTCCTATAGGGCAAGAGCAGTGAGCTTGCTCAGAACAAAAGAACTGTGCTTCCTACACAAGGGCCATATCTAGTTCAACTCTGCTTAGGAAACTGACAAGAACAGTAGCTCCTATTCATTCCAATACACTGTACTTGCTGGGAACAGACGCGAGTGCTATTTGCACTGTGTATGGCATTTGGAGCGCAATAGTGACTCTTCTTACCAGAAAACAACTCTTGCTCGTAGGACCAAAAACTGCCTGTGACTCAACTCTATTTAGGACTGGGAAACAAATGCGAGCTCGCCTTACAAGAAATACACTCTACTTTAGAGAAAAGAGCACTCTTCTACTCTACTGTGTTTCCTATAGGGCCAGAACAGTGAGCTTGCTCAGAACATAATAACTGTGCTTCCTACACACACCGGCCATATCTAGTTCAACTCTGCTTAGGAACCTGACAATAACAGTAGATCCTCTTCAGTCCAATACACTGTACTTGCTGTGAACAGACGCGAGTGATATTTGCACTGTGTATGGCAATGAGAGCGCAATAGTGACTTTCCTTACCAGAAAACAACTCTTGCTTAAAGGACTACAAACTGCATGTGATACAACGCCATTTAGGACTGGGAAACAAATGCTAGCTCGCCTTAAAAGAAACACACTCTGCTTTTGAGAAAAGAGCACTCTTCTACTCTACTGTGTTTCCTATGGTGTCCGAACAGTGAGCTTGCTCAGAATAAAAGAACTGTGCTTTCTACACACACGGGCCATATCTAGTTCAACTCTGGTTAGAAAACTGACAAGAACACTATCTCCTCTTCTGTCCAATGCACTGTACTTGCTGGGAACAGACGCGAGTGCTATTTGCACTGTGTATGGCAATGGGAGCACAATAGTGACTCTTCTTACCAGAAAACAACTCTTGCTCGTAGGACCAGAAACTGCATGGGATTCAACTCCGTTTCTGACTGGGAAACAAACACTAGCTAGCCTTACAAGAAACACACTCTGCTTTTGAGAAAAGAGCACTCTTCTACTCTACTGTGTTTCCTATAAGGCCAGAAGAGTGAGCTTGCTTAGAACAAAAGAACTGTGCTTCCTACACACACGGGCCATATCTAGTTCAACTCTGCTTAGGAAACTGACAAGAACAGTAGATCCTCCTTTGTCCAATACACTGTACATGCTGGGAACAGACACCCGTGCTATTTGCCCTGCGTATGACAATGGGAGCATAATTGTGACTCTTCTTACCAGAAAACAACTCTTGCTCGTAGGACCGGAAACTGCATGGGATTCAACTCCATTTATGACTGGGAAACGAATGCTAGCTCGCCTTACAAGAAACACACTCTGCTTTTGAGAAAAGAGCACTCTTCTACTCTACTGTGTTTCCTATGGTGTCCGAACAGTGAGCTTGCTCAGAAAAAAAGAACTGTGCTTCCTACACACACGGGCCATATCTAGTTCAACTCTGCTTAGGAAACTTACAAGAACAGTATCTCCTCTTCAGTCCAATACACTGTACTTGCTGTGAGCAGACACGAGTGCTATTTGCACTGTGTATGGCAATGGGAGCGCAATAGTGACTCTTCTTAGCAGAAAACAACTTTTGCTCGTAGGACCAGAAACTGCATGGGATTCAACTTCGTTTCTGACTGGGAAACAAACACTAGCAAACCTTACAAGAAACACACTCTGCTTTTGAGAAAAGAGCACTCTTCTACTCTACTGTGTTTCCTATAGGGCCTGAACAGTGAGCTTGCTCAGAACAACAGAACTGTGCTTCCTACACACACGGGCCATATCTAGTTCAACTCTGCTTAGAAAACTGACAAGAACAGTAGCTCCTCTTCAGTCCAATTCACTGTACTTGCTGGGAACAGACGCGAGTGCTATTTGCACTGTGTATGGCAAGGGAACGCAATAGTGACTCTTCTTACCAGAAAACAACTCTTGCTTGCAGGACCAGAAACTGCGTGGGATTCAACTCTGTTTCTGACTGGGAAACAAACACTAGCTAGCCTTACAAGAAACACACTCTGCTTTTGAGAAAAGAGTACTCTTCTACTCTACTGTGTTTCCAATGGAGTCCGAACAGTGAGCTTGCTCAGAACAAAAGAACTGTGCTTACTACACACACGGGTCATATCTAGTTCAACTCTGCTTAGGAAACTGACAAGAACAGAAGCTCCTCTTCTTTCCAATACACTGTACTTGCTGGGAGCAGATGCGAACGCTATTTGAACTGTGTGTGGCCAAGGGAGCACAATAGTGACTTTCCTTACCAGAAAACAACTCTTACTCGTAGGACCAAAAACTGCATGTGATTCAACTCCATTTAGGACTGGGAAACAAACCCTAGCTCGTCTTACAAGAAACACACTCTGCTTTTGAGAAAAGAGCACGCTTCTACTCTACTGTGTTTCCTATAGGGCCAGAACAGTGAGCTTGCTCAGAACAAAAGAACTGTGCTTCCTACACACACGGGCCATATCTAGTTCAACTCTGCTCAGGAAACTGACAAGAACAGTAG